>NC_034593.1:103049108-103058061 GCF_900095145.1 Mus pahari | reverse complement strand
ATTGGATTGGTGCAGATGTTGTGTTCCACTCACCAGTGATGCTAAGATCAAGTGGGCAGTCCTTTAGGAACAGTGGGGGTGTTGGCCGACTCTGCACCCTAGGTGGTCCGGTGCTGGTGAAGGGACTCATGCCCCTGGTCAGGCTGGTTCTCTGCTTCCCTAGGTGACCTGGTGCTGGCACCGGCAGGAAGGGACTTGTAACGAGAAACTTCTTGAAGTCATTTTAAAATCCTGAAGTCATTTTAAAATTATTTTGTCAAAATGTATATCCAGTTTCCTGATGTTTGTTTTCCAGAGTATGTGAAGTTCACAGAAATCAGTCAGAAAGAACAAAACTGCGTTATAGAAAACAATAAAAGTACCGGAAAATATCTCCAAGATAATTACTCTTTGAATTTAGTGGCTGTGAAGCATTAACACATGTTTTAAGTATATTAACATTAATACTAAGGACTACATGTTTGCTAAGAATAGAAGGGTGTGAATGGATCATTTATAAAGCCCATCATTGCTAATCAGATAGTTTAGTATTCTCTAGATCAATATGAAAATCAGTTCCCCCAACTTCTTGAGACAATTATGTATGGCTCCTTTCCCACTAAACATTCAATAAAGCAAAGACTTTATGTAGAAATGAGTGAATACAGAGAAATAGATGAAATATAAATGTTGTCTTATTTCTCTCTCCTTTAGTTGACTAGCTCTTGTGATTCTCCAAAGACACACACATCTGAACACATGATTCCTTTTGTTGAACAGATGTGCTACTTAAAGACAACTCAGAGACTTCAGAAATACTAATGCCTGTGATAACAATGAGTGTGATGATTCTGAAAGATTTGCATCACTGAAGATTCTTCTGGGAAGCTTTCTAGCTGGCAAAGACTTGCAATGCTGGCACTGAGCTTGCTTCCAGATGCTACCCTTGAATGACTTTACCTATCAGTTTGAAGATCTGTTCAGAACTTTTTAAGTTTATTTGATGAGCCATTCCTTTCTTTGTCTTAGAGATGAAGATTTTGTATAAAAAGAACTGATTTGAAGACATGACTTGGATACTCTTGTAGTATACTTTATCAAACAACAGACAAACCATATTTTTAAAAAAATTAAGGTCAACATTAAAACTGTGATTTACTTTTTTTATTTTTATTTCTCTCTTTTTTCAGTGTGTCTGTCTCTGTCTCTCTCTGTTCCTGTCTCTGAGTCTCTCTCTCTCTCTCTTTCTATCTCTCTCTCTGTCTCTCTCTTTCTCTCTCTCTCTCTCTGTGTGTGTGTGTGTGTGTGTGTGTGTGTGTGTGCAGATGCCCATGTAGGCCACAAGATGGCATAGAATTCAAGGAACTGGAGTTACAGTTTACTGTGAGCTGTCTCAGATTCTAGGAACCAAACTCAGGTTCTGTATGAGCAGAATTCTTCCCTCAACTGCTGAGTCATTTTTCCATCTATAATTTTATTTATTTTTAAATTTATAATGGATATGCCTTTGAGCAAGGTGTGCTTTTAGGTAAAAATCTTCTTATGCATATGAAGATATGAGGTTAATTCTTTATTTAAGAATTTATTATTTACATTCTTATTTAACAACTTAAGTATATTTTGTTGTTTTCTTGAAACAGATGAGGTACCTAAGTTTGTCTTATTAAGGGTTCAGTTATACACTTTTGCAAGATGCTGGGTTTATGGTTTCTACAAATAAAATTTCCCAGTGTACCTCTTGGTTCCATTAAATTTAACGTGAAACCCATAGAGGTTTGATCAAAAAAATTCTCTGTCATTTCACATACATATTTATTTATTTATTTATTTGTGCTCCAGGCTATTCCCTTCTAAGGATACATTCAAATATTTTATTAGGGCAGAGGCTTTACATACTAATCCATTTAGAGATTAGTCTCTGCTCAAAATGTGTGATGGAATGACAGTGGATGGAAGAAAAATTGTAACACACACACACACACACACACACACACACAAATCTAGGCCTTTAGGCTCAGGCTTGAGAATGTGACCTTTGTGACTCAATGCTCCAAGGCATACTAATCATAAAACAGATAGTGACATTCCTTCACCCACCTGCTTCCTGCCTTCAGGGAGTGTTTGTTCAAAAGTATTTTTGGTATTTTCCAGCAACGACCTCCCCACCCCCTTGATTTGTGTTTTCTTCCTTTAAATAACCCCTTTCCCAACTACTCAGAGCCCATGGTCCTCTTCCCCTGCGTGGTGTACGACTGTGGGCCCCAGAGCATGCCTGGAATAAAAGTCCTCTTGCAGTTTGCATCAAGACCGTTTCTCATGAGTGACTTGGGGTGTCGCTTCTCCTGAGTCAGAATGTGGGGGAGTCCTTACGTTGTGGGTCTTTCAGTATAAGAATTTAAACTTTATTGATTATTTTATAAAATGTAAATCTTTCTATATGGTCATAAAATTGTCTAGCTCTTTAGTTAATTATAGGCATATAGAGGTAGTAAGGATGTGTACTTTTGTCTATCTTCCCTTCAATACTTTCCCAAGGAGCTGTTGAAAGGATCCTATTAAAGTCCTAGGTATAATGAAAGAGCATTCCAGAGATTATAGAAATTTGTAGTTTTTGAATAGAAAGCTAAACCATGTTTCTGTAACTTTTCTGCCACTCTCATTATTTTTTTTTTTTTTTTTGCCCTGATCAAATCTCCTCATAATTATGCACTACTAGATTTAGAGAGAAAATACCCTACCTGAGGATTCTACAGAGATTGATAGGTAGTAATTACTGAAATGGTAGTGTTTTATGCAGGACATTTTCTGTCATTTACTTCATGATAAATCACCTTGCAATCTTCATGGCTCTGTGGGCTGTATGTGTATCAAGCTATGGCTAATCTTACAGCCAGTGCCAGAAGATAGGATGAGTAAAGCAGAACTGGAGAAAGCTCTGAACATATTAAACTCATTCTTCTGTAAAGCAAACATTCTGTTGTAAGAAAAAGAGACATGGGGAGTTTTGTCTGATGACTTTAACTTGCTGTTTATTAACATGGCTTGTCACACAGTTTGTTATTATTTGTAAATTATTCCTAATTTGCCAGGTGAGACTCTGCTAATCTGGGAACTGTGTAATGACATGGTTGGTGTAGGGATTTATTTCTGAACAGGCAGATATTTATGGAAATTGTGTCATGTGGGTGTGTCGTGGGTTAGTTTCAGGCTTCGTGTCAAGAATTGATGCTGTGTTGATGATAATAATAATGTAATAACAGGAAATACAAAGCTACTGCTGCTTAGATGACATGGATTAATTAATATTAATTAATATGTTGTAATTATTCTGCATGCAGCAGACTATGAAATGGAATTAATAAAATACAAGTTTGAGGACATTTGTCATGTATTGTTTCATTTAAGAACATACATGATCCCGAAAAACAATCATATGTTCTTCATGCATTTTAACCCTGTGATGGGTTAGAAAACTACCATTGCATCCTTGTATCTTTTTGCCATTCTTCCTCGAATTTGTTGTAGAGGTAGCCTCTGGGAAGATGTCCAATTAGGGGTTATTCATCTGGCATTTATATAATAACTTCACAGGGTGGTACATAATTTTTAGGAATTCAGTAAATTTTAAGTATATTGATGCTTTTATCCTAATATAGAGATGGTTTACTAAGTAATCTTACTGTCAACCATGTCATGATGACTAGAAAATATAGTAACAGAGTTTGTTTTCACATAGTAGGCCTATGACTGTACATGAACTGTGCATGAATAATATCCACAGCTATAGATAAATGAATAGCAGAAACTCCTTTGTGTAAAGTTCTAGTAAATCTAATGTACACATATGGACAAAATTTAATAGAGCTTACCAAAATTTTAAAAGCAATCCTAATAAATTTTAATGCCAAAAACCTGGTGTAAAATCAGAGCATTTCTAAGCTATTAATTATTTAACACTTTTTAATGTATATAATGAATAAATGTAGTCTTCAATAAATTATATTGAGTTTTCCTATGAAGAAACTCTTGAAGAGACTGTGTGTATGTGTGTGTTTGTTGTAGTAACCAAGGAAGATGTGATGTAGATGACCAAGGAAGTCACTGATGTATACCTGAGAGTTAATTAAGAGTCATCTTCCCAAAATTTCAGACATTTTGTGATGCTTTCCATTAAAACAATTAGTATAACAGGTTAATTGACTCAAAATAATCACTTTCATATTATTTTATTTACTTTTAGCTTATAATTTACTTTAAGAAAAAAATTATACCAATAATTCCTTGTACTAGAATGTGACCCATGCTTTGTGCAAGATTGAATAAGCATATATACTTTTAATTCCAATAACTTTCATTTGTTCAAATGTTTGTTTTCATTTGTTCATTTAATAAAGGTGCTTTTTATTTTCACTGAAGTTTTTATTTTCCAGATGAAATCATTGAAGGAAAGAGAAAATCCTCATGTCAGGTAAAAGCTCATGTCCACACAAGAAAAGTACATAATAGTTATGTCTGCCTTCATGACCTTAGGAGTCAAATTTATTTCATTAAAAAGACAACTAATTTGGCATAAGTTAATATATAACATAGTCTTTCATTAATACATATAAAGAAACTGATATATGAAAACTTTCTTTGTAAAGTAATATTATTTCATGTGTGATTTAAAGACTTAATAATTTGCTTAGAAAAGATTTTTAGTTTTGAAGTCATGAACCTGTATGAGACTTTTGCCTGTAAAAACATTTACCTCTAAAAACCATTTTGTAATATTAAATATAAATTATCATTTTATTGGAAATATTGTATGCCATTATTTACTATTTTATATATTTGAGAACTTATCTTTGAAGACTAACATGCAAGGGTTACACAATTCTCCTCTGGATGGTCAAGCATGACAATCAAAATTCTTTTTGAACATGAGAGTGAATTGCAACCTGTTTAAAAAAGAGAATGACCAATCCAGGTAGACAAGACTTGATTTATTGATAAAATTCATATCTCCTTCCTCCAAAGGACATTTACAAACTTGGTTTCAGATATAAAGAAATTTCGAATTACAAATGTTCACTTTTAAATGTCAAGATTACAGATTATGCTCTTTGAGATAAATTATCAGCTGATAAGTGTTCCAGTGGAATCTGGTATCAATTAATTTAACACTTCATATAAGAAATTATAATAAAACATTTATTTTCAAGTCTTACATATATTACTTAAAATAGATACAAAATTCAGTTGGTGATTTAAAAATTTTATTGCTAGTCCAAGGTATGTAAAAGAAAA
This sequence comes from Mus pahari, assembly GCF_900095145.1. Classification (NCBI taxonomy): domain Eukaryota; kingdom Metazoa; phylum Chordata; class Mammalia; order Rodentia; family Muridae; genus Mus; species Mus pahari. The sequence continues at coordinate 103,052,793 of NC_034593.1, read as the reverse complement.
TACCTAAGTGGAAAAAAAGAGAAGGGTTGATTGTCTTGAGCAAATATGACTTTTGAAACAGCTCACCCTATGTATTTTTTAGCTACTAGGTTGGTCAAATGTTGAAAATAATTATTTTAAAACAAAGGAATTGTATTTGTTGGGCAAGTAAAATAATATTTGGGACTATTATTACTATGCCACTTTAACAGTTCATTGTATAACATAACATTGCACAAATTCATAAATAATTGCTTATTTTCCATCTTTAGTATCAGTTGGCATTACTGAAGCACACTGAGGACAATGAAGAAGATTAAGTAGAGAAATAATTGTACATAAAGTTATTTTCTGGGTGGATGTTAAAGTAGTTTCTCATACATACTTTCCTGTCCAAAAATATAACTTTTCTTGTTTCCCATATATACAAGTATTTGGTGAAATCTGGATTCTGAGAAGAAAATATTCGAGGTATAGCACTGAATTAATTATTAAATGCATGATATTTCTGGCTGAAACTCAACAAGTTACTGTTAGCAGAGAAGGGATGATTGGTGTGTGCTTCTGAAAGTCTAGATTTGACCACCATGAAATTTGTCAGTGACATCAAATAATTGAAGTCTTCAACATCAACATATACAAAGGCATTTTATTATTAAATCAAGAAAAGGCAATTAGAGTCAGCAGAAATACAACTTGAGTTTTGTATCACGATATTTATTGCCATCACAGTCCACAACTGTCATGAAATTTGAGCTGGGTGGGATTGAGAGTCACGTGCAAGTTTTGGAAAAGGACACAGGGATGACAGTGTAGAACTGTACATAAAATAATTACAATTTATTAAACATACTTTTACTATATCTTTGATGGACGGGAATGAGCACCATTTTTTTTAATGAATATATATTTTCTCTCTTCTTTTTTTCTACAGCACCAACGAAATCCAAATAGGAAAAGGAGAAATGAGGGTTGAGAATCAAGAATCAGCCCCGTTGCCATCTCAGCCACACTAACTTACATCATTATGACTACTGAAACTTCTTTCCTCTCTCTGTGCCTCCAGTAGGCATCAGTGATTCCTAAACACGTTTTCTATACCGTCCTTATTCAAAACTTGCATGTGGCATAAAATGGTTGCTGGCACCAAGGTATTTTTTTTTTTTTTTTCTGTTGGTTTCAGAAGGTCTTCATCCTAATCTTATCCAAGAAAGCAAGCTGGACCGACTTCAAATCCAAACTTCTGGTTCTGATCACCAAAATCATTGATCATTACATCAATGATGGGTACCTGATCAATTTTCGGAGTATTGATCTCAATCACTGTCTTTTCATAGCCTTTTCGGGACTGTAAAGTTAAGCAGAAATTAAAAGTTATTTCATCACTAAATATTAAAATTCATGTTATTTCCTTTGTTAACTATCTGTTCTGAGCTATAAAAGGGAGAGAGAATAGAACACCAATAACTAGGTAAAATTTCTTTTTTAAAATTAATGATGTCACATGAAGATTTAAACTTTGTTGACAATTACACTTGCTGTATCACTTCAATTGCTTGATTATGCATGGTTAAAAGGAATCTGAGTTAAAACCTATAATTCAATATGAAATATAAATATTGAATCTTACATAAATAAGAAATCCTTAATAATTTGCATTTACATGTGCAAAAACAAAAGTAAATTATTTTATGAGAAATCAGAATAAAACATGTCACAATACTGTCTACAAATGGAGCTTTGTGATGAGAATTCTGACAGAATTTTCAAGAAAATAAGACAAGAGTCTTGTGACCTCTGTTCCTCCTAAGCCTGGGTTTCAAACCCCTCCCAAGTGTAGTAAATATGGGTGGGATTGCTTTTAGTTACACACTGCTGATTGCTTTTGTTATTCAAAGGATTTTTTCCAGCATGGCCTGTCCTCTTGAATTTCTATACAGCTTGACCTCATGTGTTCTTTTGTTCATTTGGTCTTGCTTAACCTTCAGAATATAAATTGTCTGATGCTCTAAGTAAAGTTGGCTCTTGCATGAGACCTTAGCCCACCTTGCTTTTAGCTTCTATTCTCTCAGGTTCATACTACCAGATTTGATGGCAAATTTGTAGGATTAGATAAATAAGTTAAAACTCAAATACTTCTATCACTGTATTTAAATTTTATAACCATAGCAGTGTAACACAGTGGGGAGTTTTCTATAGCTTTGTGTCATTCCCTTTTTCCCTTTTCTTTGTTTTTCTTGTACCAAAATCAGGTTGCTAAAATCACAAACTTTGTTGCTTGTAATTGACATTACTCAAGTCATTAACTCTAAACTAAAGCAATAGTTATTATATGGAATTCCTATGTGGTAAAAAAAAAAAAAAATTCCAGGGAATAAAAAGGGAAAAATAAACAATTGCTCCAAAGCCGGTATGATGTTTTTTCCAAAGGACAGACTAAAAATTCTATGAATGATATAACAGCAATTCCCCTTTCATTTTAAAATCTTGGATTCAGGGGTTAGTATACTGGTTTAATTTTCGCTTTAACTTGAGTGACTGTTTCAATTATTTTTCAAACATCAGATGCAGATATAACAATGTATGATCTAATGTTACCTTCTGTTAGATCTTCAAAAGTAGATATTTAGGGGTGTATTTCAGATTATCATATGTGCATGTGCCTTGGTAGTTTCCAATATGTTGTATCTTACTATGTCACTGCTAAGCACTAAGTCTTTATTAGACTTTATGTATCCATTTTAAGAAAAGTGCAGTCCGCACTGCCTCTCAAGCCCAAACCCCAGGAAAGAAAGCAGGCTGAGATTGGACTCACCGCACAGCCATCATATAAAGCTTTGATGTGTGGGTTGTTCTCATAGGACATTTCCTCATCGTTTGATCCCAGAAACCGAAGTGCTTTGTCATAACTTCCTGATAATATGTCATACCAGGCAGCTGACTGATGGCAATTGTAGGTGAAGTTTTGCCGGGCAGAGGCCGTCAGGAGCTTCAGGAATGTCATTTGTACCATATTGATGGAATTACCTTCCACATCTAAATATGAAAGCTAGAAGAAAAGAATAATAAGGAATATAAGGATTGTTCTTCTTTCTTGGGATAAAGAATTAAATACTGTCTGTGAATGTTGCTGCCAGGTCTTGGTGATCCTAAAGGGAACACTATAATTTCATTAAGAAATGTGACAAGAGTCAAAAGGGCCATAGTTAGGGGCTTTGTTACCAGCACTGGGATTCCCACCTCAATTACTAAAATACTGTTCATATTGTAATCAAATTTATCTCTCTATTTTTATTTTGATCTAGTAAATACTATAAGAAAGCTAATGTTCTATTTCCAGGATATATTTTAGCATAGTTGTGCATATTTTTAATTGGTAAAATAGTAAACATTTTATTGAAAATTTTGAGGAATATTGACACAAAGTAAAGGTAGGATCGTTTTTATATTTGATTTTTCAGAAAATTTAAAGTATACCTACTTTACCTGAATCTTTAACTATGTCTCAGGGACCATAGTCTTCTAAGATGCTTTTGTTTCTTAGCATAGATGTGAATTTGTCCATTTCCAGAAAATGTATTGCTTATTTTTATTTATTTATTTATTTATTTATTTATTTATTTATTTATTTATTTTATTTACACTCCATATTTTATCCCGTCACCACCCCGGTCCACCCTCTGACTGTTCCACATCCCATACCTCC
>NC_034593.1:102935414-103048985 GCF_900095145.1 Mus pahari | reverse complement strand
TTTTTTTTTTTTTTTTTTTTTTTTTTTTTTTTTTTTTTTTATCCACATCATCAAGCATTGTGCCTCAGAGGAATATTAGTCAGTATCTTTATCAATCACAATGTTGTTTTACAGAGTAAGAATTTAGTGTAAATTTTAAGGTATAACATCTTCACCAACTATTTTGTTTAGCATGAATTAAATATCTGTGTTTCAGAAAAGAACAAAATTTAAATAAAGTATTCAGATTGACTTCATGCAAATCTGAAATCTCCCTCTTTATAATGGTGTTTACTTAACCTTACTAATTAACAAATTACAATGATGATTCTTGTGAATTGAAAGTGTATTTTAGATGTGCTTTACAAAAAATAAATTAAAATAAAATTAATACATACTTCTCAATAATGGTAATTGTAACTCAAACAGATGGTAATACACCATGTATATTCAGCATATAACTAGAAAATTTTAAATCAGGTAAAAAATTTCATTAGAAGTCACTGCTTAATATGGATGTATGTGTATAAGTAAGGAGATTAAATTTATAACTTAATACCTGTGAAAAGTAATACCACTTAAAATATTGAATAACTGGACCAGAACCATTTGTTGAAAATGCTGTCTTTTGTCCACTGGATGGTTTTGAAGGAGCCTCTAGCACATGGGCACAGGGGAAATTTTTCTTAACAGAACACTAATAGCTTATGCTTTAAGATCAAGAATTGACAAATAGGACCTCATAAAATTACAAAGCTTCTGTAAAACAAAGGACTCTGTCAATAGGACAAAATGGCAACCAACCAATTGGGAAAAGATCTTTACAAACCCTACATTCTACAGAGGGTTAATATCCAATAAACACAAAGAACTCAAGATGTTAGACTCCAGAGAACCAAATAAACCTATTAAAAATGGAGTACAGAGCTAAACAAAGAATTCTCAACTGAGGAATACTGAATGGCTGAGAAGCACCTAAAGAAATGTTCAACATCCTTAGTCATTGGGGACATGCAAATCAAAACAACCCTGAGATTCCACCTCACACCAGTCAGCATGGATAAGATCAAAATCTCAGGTGACAATAGATGCTGCCAAAGATGTGGAGAAAGAGGAACACTCCTCCATTGCTGGTGGGATTGCAAGTTGGTACAAACACTCTAGAAATCAGCTTGGCAGTTCCTTAGAACCTGATGACCAACAATACCACTCCTGGACATATATCCTGAAGATGCTCTAATATGTAATAAGGACACATGTTCCACTATCTTCATAGCAGCATTATTTATAATAGCCAGAAGATTGAAAGAAACCAGATGTCTCTCAACAAAGGAATGGATACAGAAAATGTGGTACATTTACACAATGGAATACCACTCAGCTATTAAAAACAATGAGTTCATGAAATTCTTAGGCAAATGAATGAAACTAGACGATATCATCCTGAGTGAGGTAACCCAATCACAAAAGAACTCACATGGTATAAACTCACTGATAAATGAATATTAGCCATAAGCTCGGAATACCAGATACAATTCACAGACCAAGTGAAGAACAAGAAGAAGGAAGAGCAAAGTGTGGATACTTTGGTTCTTCTTAGAAGGGGGAACAAAATACCCATGGGAGTAGATACAGAGGCAAAATGTGGAGCAGAGACTGAAGGAAAGACTACCTAGAGACTGCCCCACCTGGGGATCCTTTCCATATATAGTTACCGAACCCAGACACTATTGTGGGTGCCAACAAGTAATTGTTGACAGGAGCCTGATATAGCTGTCTCCTGAGAGGCTCTGCCAGTGCCTGACAACTACAAAGGTGGATGCTCTAAGCCAATCATTGGAATGAACACAAGATCCCTACTGGAGAAGCTACAGAAAAGACCGAAGGAGCTGAAGGGGTTTGTAGCCCTATAGGAGGAACAATACGAACCAACCAGTTCACCCAGAGCTCCCAGGGATTAAACCACCAACCAAAGGGTACACATAGAGGGACCCATAGCTCCAGCTGCATATGTAGCAGAGGATGGCTCTGTTGGACATTAACGGGAGGAGAGGCCCTTGTCCTGAGAAGGCTCAATGCCCCAGTGTAGGGAAATGCCAGAACCAGGAAGCTGGAGTAGGTGCATTGGTGAGCAGGTTGAGAAGGGCTGGGATAGGGGGTTTTCAAAGGGATAACCAGGAAAGGGGATAACATTTGAAATGTAAGTAAAGAAAATATCTAATAAAAAAATCACAAAAATTAATTAATTAATTAATTACCCAGATTATTTGGAAATTGTGAGAAATTCCTAATTAAGTAAAGTTTAACAGCTTTTAATATGATTTAATTAGGACTTTAATCTTACCATATCTTTAGCAAACTATTACATGGAATTGGTAACTGTAATGAAATATTTAAGGAAACATGGGCTTCATCCAAAAAGTTAACTCTCAATTGTTTATGATATTCATAAAACTAACAAGGAGAGAAATTAAACATTCTACAAGTTCTTATTGAAATTAGGAAAAATGAATAATTGGGTTTCAAGGAGACAGAAATTAAAATAGATGGAGTTAGAAATATTAAATAGGTGTTGGGTTTTGATTCTTGTTACTTTTATTAAAAAATACTATTTTATGATGCTAAACTGAAACTTTCATTTGATTATACTTTCTTTTTTAAGAAATCCTTTCAGTTATTAGTTATTTTTTTAATTCAAAGCTTTAAGGTGTTACTTATATTTAAGACTTAAAGGGCTGGGAACTGTGAAATCTTATGAACACTGCGTAGCATTACTATACTGGTTAGTTTTGTGTCAACTTGACACAGCTGGAGTTACCACAGAGAAAGGAGCTTCAGTTGGGGAAATGCCTCCATGAGATTCAGCTGTAAGGCATTTTCTCAATTAGTTATCAAGGGGGGAGGTCCCTTGTGGGTGGTGCCATCTCTGGTCTGGTAGTCTTGGTTCTATGAGAGCAGGCTGAGTAAGCCAGGGGAAGCAAGCCAGTAAAGAACATCCCTCCAATGGCTTCTGCATCAGCTCCTGCTTTCTGACCTGCTTGAGTTCCAGTCCTGTATCCTTTGGTAATCAACAGCAGTATGGAAAGCCGAATAAACCCTTTCTCCCCCACTTGCTTCTTGGTCATGATGTTTGTAAAGGAATAGAAACCCTGATTAAGACAATTACTTATGCATTTGACTGGGCTTCTGAGGACACTTAAGTGGAGCTACATCTAAGGAGTTTAAGAGATTTTGTTGTAGGTAGAGGCAGCAACATACCAGTTTTCCTCTCTTAAATTCACTGTACCAACTTCCTGGTTTCTCCTTCGGCCATGATGAAATTCTTACCTGTTGGAAAAGAATGGGAAATTTAAAAAAATGGATAAAAGTTATGAGTATTATTATTTGCATGCATATCAGAAAAAATTGGTATAAATAGGAGACCAAAACATGTTCTGAAATGTATGACTCCTATATTATGAAATGAGTTATGACCAAACTTCGAGCTAGATGCTGTGAATGTCATGCAATGAAGACTGAATTATTTCCTTCCTGATAGACTTTTTGGCTAAAAATAAAGAAAAGAGAGAGACTAACTTAAAAAGCACATCACAGGCTATCAGGGAGCAGAAATAGGATGCTTATGGAAATGACTTTTTCCATTCAAATAATAGACAACTTTTCTTCTCAAGACTTTCCACACATAGTTAGATGACTTATTTGAAGTAGTTTACATCCCTCTGCCTGCCACACTACTTGATAAGAAATGTGAGGTTTATTAACTGAATAGAATAAATAAATATTGTTTGTGCTACTTATATAATATCAGAAAATATCATTATGTCAGTTGAATATGCTTCTTCATACAGAAAATCCGTGTCTCTAGAGATAAAACTTAAGTACCCAAATACTGTGAGGTAAGAATCAGGAAATTTGTTTGGTGAGACTAAATATTCAAAGTATATGTAAAGTTGGCATATGTCCATTTAAAAAAGAGATTAATACTTTATAAAATGTTCCACTCTCAACATAATATGCAGCTGCGAGTTCTATCATGTGATAATGGGCAGAGAATACCATACACTGTCTAAGATCCGAGATTCAGCTGTGCTGCGTCATGGAAAGCCATAGAATTTATGAGAGCAAGCAGGTGCCTAAAGAATACATCTGGGTAACAAATAAAGAAAAGAAGTATGTGTAAACCACGAGCTTCAGTTTGGTGACTTATTCATGTTTATGCAAATGAAGTGTTCTAATTACCCTGTAAGAAAAGCAGATAAATGAAAATACGACAGTATAATTTTCCTGTTTAGTTCAATATTGCAAAAACATGGCAGGAACTGTCAACATCCACTGCCAAATAGATTGATACTTACTCCCTCAGATTTTTTATCTGGATAGATGCACGTCTCACCACCAGCTGTGAAATTACAGTAAACTTTGAAGGAATCACCTGAACAACCTTGGTTAGGATCAATCCAATATTCACCTAGAAGTTAAGAAAAAACAAAACAAAACAGAAAAACCTCATATATGAAGCCGATGGTATCAAAATAAAATGCATCAGGTATTAAATTTTATGTGTTGTTTTTGCCCTATATCAGTGTATCTCTGAATGCAGTTACTTTATGTTTCTTTTGTTTCAAACCTGTGTAAATAGCTTAAATAATCACCCTGGAGTCATCTCTTTAGTTCTTAGAATTCCTGTTATACTTTGGTTGCCGCTTAACTGTAACCCTTTCATCTATGAGCATTTTGTTTATCCATGTAGACTAAAGCTCCATCCAAATTAGGATTGGAAGGGCTTGAGCCCAAATCCCACATGTGTCATCACATTTTAGTAATCTAAGTATAACCAACATGTTTCCATGTGTAACAAAGCAAGGTGTTTGATATGTTACCTCAGTGGCTATATCATTTAATAGAAAAACTTCTTATAATAAATTCCTTTTTGAATGGTACCATAAGATGGACTGCTTTCTGCTGTTAAAGCCATTACTGAAATGCTGTAGAGCAAACTTGGTTATGTTAATGACCAATATTTGATGTTTTGTGAGTGCAGATGCTAAATAATGAGGATAACATAAAGTTATTATTTAAATAGCAATGCATTTTTACTCAGGTTTATTAGAAGATAAATAACATATGTGACAATTCTTTTGATCTTTCCCTGCCATACTTATATTTCTACTTCAAGTAATGATTTGAATTACAGCAATACACTGATTATGAGCTTAAATGTTGTGTCTGAGGTGTTACAATTGCTTGCAATATATGTGAATTTCATCTGCACAAGTATATGTAATTGCATAGAAGGCCATGGTCAATGCTTGATGTTTTTTTCTATCTCTCCACCTTTTGTTCTGAGACAGGGTCTCTCAGTGTACCTGGAACTCATCCATTCAGACAGACTAGCTGGCTGGTGAGCTCTTGGGATCCTTTGACTCCTCTCTGGCAAAGTTAGGATTTTAGACATGTACATCCATAACCAGCTTTTGTGGGAGAGCTGGGGATCAAAACTCGTGCCTTTATGCTTATGCAACAGACTTGGTCACCTTCACTCCAGTCCCACTTAAAACTTAAAAAGCTCAAATTGATTTAGTACTAGAAAATTTAAAAGCACAGTATCATTGATCTCTTTAACATTGAATACTGCATATAATCCGGAGAAATTCTTTACATTTCAATGGCTTCTATATTTTTTCATGTAATTTGAAAACATTATGTAACAAAAATATTCTCATTTTTCATCAATTCCTTCACATATGAAATGAGCTTCTTAGGAAAAGCATATAACTAAATAAAAATAATCCACAATTTTAGCACTCACACCATCTTTATTATTTTGAATGTTCTACGAATATATAGTTTTGAGTACTATAGAAAATCAATTTGTATCAATTATTTCAATTAACAGTGCTCTAAAATATCCTTAAGAATTAAATACTAGCCGGGCATGGTGGTGCATGTCTTTAAACTTGGGAGGCAGAGGCAGGCAGATTTCTGAGTTTGAGGCCAGCCTGGTCTACAAAGTGAGTTCCAGGACAGCCAGGGCTATACAGAGAAACCCTGTCTCGAAAAACAAAAATAAAAACAAAAAAAGAATTAAATACTAAAGATATATTCTTAATATAAATTTGTTCAGTGAAGGAACACAGCATCAGGAATGGAGAGGTGGCTTAGGACTTATCAACGCTTCTCTTGTAGATGCTCTTTTAGGTTATCTGGGTTTCATTCCCAGATCCCATCTGGAGGCACACAACTGTACAACTGTAACTGTGTGCTCTTTCTTTCCTTTTCTTTTCTTTACTTTTTTTTCACCTCTGTGGAATCACGTATGCACATTATACGCACACACACATATACAAACACACATGCACACACAGATTGGGAGGGTGAAGTACCCAAGGTCATAAAAACACTAAAAACATTAGAAAGTTAAAGAGGTTCCATATACCATAAATCCCATGTTCAAATTGTCTCTAATTTATTCAGCACTAAGCTAAGAGTACTTTAACTTGGCATCATAATTTCTTCTGTAGACTAGTCAATCAGCTCCTTACCCAGATACATTGACAAGGTTTTATGTTCCATTAATTTACTACACATTACTCTGCAGGCTGTTCATGACTGCTTACTCTAAGTCAGCTCTTTTTTGGTTATACACAAACATTAGGGTCTTGCTTCATCATAATTTTGCAAATGTTCCCCACACTTTTCCTGGAATAATCTTTTGATTATGATCATGGCTGATGGTCTCTTTATAATTTCAGAAGAAATATAACTATCAAAGTTAACATTATTTTGATCTGAATGGACCCATTCCCTTATTGTATGAATTCATATTATTTTCTTAGCACATACAATATGATATCTTGGGTTTTCCTATTTATGCAGTTAGAGGATGATCTCTGGGCTGTTATTTTTCTATTAAACCATGAGGAATTGTATGTAGAATCACTGCTCATAAATGTATAACAAATAGAGATAATCTCTTTAATTAGTAATGTAAAGAATTAACAAACTGGGTTACTATGTTATTGGAAAGTACAGCCCACAGGGAGTTCTTCCTTTCTAAAGAGCATTTTTCATTTCAGCTCTTCTTCTGCAACACATGTGGTTTGTAATTCAATACACGTTCTTATCTTTTACACCTGGTGATCAGTTTTGCCTGATTAAATCATTTATAGAATTCTGAAGTATATAAGTCACATGACATAGTCATATTCATTTATATATATCTAAGTGTCATATGAACCCAACAGGAATCTATTGATTGGCAATGATTTTAAACTTTGGAGTAGGAAGAGTAATTTTCTAGCATATGTTAAACTAAACAACACCATCTCATTGCTTATATGATGCCAGTTAAAAATAAGACTCTCTTTATAAGTCACTGAACTAAACGTATCTTTTTGCATATATATTGATTTTACAACCATAACAACAACATTTATATAGGATCTAATTACTGTTTGTTAGTGTTAATAGACTACGTTTAAGATAATAACATTTTTTGTGGTGTTTATATTTTGTGGTGCTACTTGTGAATTATGTTTAACTTGTCTAGAAGTACTAAGTTATATATAAATGAATCATAATAGTAATTTAAAGTCAATCATACAAAACAATAATTCCCTGGGAGAAAAGGAGTGACAGACATACTAGAGGATAAAGTGGAAAACTGAGACTTGGGTAAGTACTTACTCCTCATTAAATAACTAACTAGATGAGGTTACCACCTATTTAACACACATGAAACTATTTAATTCATCAGAAAGCAAAGATACAAGGCATTTTTCGGCTTCAGGCACAGGAAATTATGATTACTATTAAGTGAGCTGGTTCTAATTTTTTTCTGGCTATGTGTGCATCAAAGGAAAATTATTTTAAAAAAAAGTTTTAGTCTTATTTTATGATTCCAATTGTTTTGTCTGACTGTGTGTAATTGTAATGTGTGTATGCTGGTGCCTATGGAGGCCAGAAGTTCCAAAAGTCCCTTGAAACTGGAGTTACTGACAGTATAAGCTATCAGGTGAGTACTGGAGCTGAGCCTAGATCCTCTGTAAGGGCATTCAGTGTTCTTACCGCCTGCCAGCCCTGAAAACTAAATTTTCCACACAAGGCATCATTATTTTTGAATATTGTATTCACCAAACCCATGGATCAAATATTCAGCTGTTAAACTACTTACTCTTATACATATTATTCAGATTTAATGTACTAAGCCATATTAACATATTCATATTAGTTAATATTAACATAATCATTTTAAAATAAGATTAGTCATTAACACTAAGTCAGTAAGTTATAAATGTAGTGTATGTATGTTTATGCACATATAATACTGTACTGTGAGCCATTTACATAGACAAACATAATTGTACTAATAATAAGTATCCAAAATTAATCCTGTCAAAATTTAATAAAACATGATTTTTGTAGAGAACTTTAGAAAGCATTTCTTAGAATACCTGCTGTAAATAACTTGGTTTTCCCTATCTACAAGGCTAACAGTAATAGTAATTTGCGTTAGTTTTATTTAGAGACTATAGTAACTATATTAACAAAAATGAGTGAACTGACAAGGCACTTCAGTAGCCGAACAGCTCACAGCCTTCGCTTAGTCATTATTGACATACCATCTGGGAAGTCAGGATGGCTGAGTTGTAGGTCTTTGCATGTTCGTGCTGGGTTGGTCTGTGTACCCATGGGAAACTTCATGTGCTCAATGTCTTGTTTCAGAGAATTGAGGGAACCAAATATTTCCTCCATGCCATCTGAGTAGTCAAGAATATTATCTCCTGCATCAGCCTGGATGCTTTCAGTGTGTCTTCTGGTCTTTTTCGGTGACAAAATAGGTAATGGCTGTATAACTTCTCCAGGAGGACCCTGCAAGCAAATTGAGTGAGTGTCATTATTTTAGAGAATAAGACAGTCTGTGAGTTTATTTACTATTTACATTATTTTCAGAAATTAACTTGCTTATCTATCAGTTGTTAAATTAATGATATGTAATAGACAAAAAGACATTTTTAAAAGAGTATGGTAGAGATATTGAGGTAGGTTTACAAAGCAGATAATTACTGGTACATTATCTATAAATTAACATAGTACGAATTTTTGGTGACATACTGCATAGGTTACTCTGTTATTTATTCACTAATCTTGATTTGTATAGCTTTATCCATGACTAGATATGAGAGTCTCTGGGGACTGGAATACAAAGCTCTTAGGTTATCCAAGTTTTATTTATTCAATAATAGCTTACTTTCTGAAGTAGTAAAAAAAAATATCTGCCCTGTTATCATGTTAAAACATGCATAACTTACATTATTCTATATTAATCTGAAAGTAAATGCCATTAGTTGAATTTACTGATTTATGAGCATAGAACCACATTAAACAGTTAATCCATAACCTCTCTGGTCAAATCATGTTCTACCTTTATGTGCACTTACTATTTCTGACCCTCAGCACAATAACTAAGATTTCGACCTTTCTTATAATTGGGATGAGGGAATATATGACTTGGTAAGCTGAAGTCACTGGGGTAGGCCTAGTGAAGTATCACCAATATTCTTATGAAAAGAAAAAGAAAAACATGATCACATGAACACAGATCTAGGCAAGGTTGGCAATCTAAGAAAAGGATGTTATATCTAAGCGGAGAGTATAAAATAGTTTCTCCTCCCATGTCTTTCAGAAGAAACCAACCCTGTGACACTTTGTTCTAGGATGTCCAGCTTCCACAGGGCATTCTGCTTATATTTTGCCTTGTGGCTGGACTAGACGAACACACATACAGTTGGAGACACTTTAACTAGAAAAAAACAAACAATATCCTAGATAAAACAGAATACAGTTTCTTATATATAGGTCTACATTTTAATACAAACACTTCAGAAAAATATCATTGCTAATAAATGACACTTATTTAGCTATGGGATCTGAGCTTTCATTTTTAATCCTGAAGAGTGTGTGTGTGTGTGTGTGTATATGTGTGTGTGTGTTTGTGTGTGTGTGTGTGTTCATTTTGTGGAGCATATATTCTATTAGTTTCACTAAATGTGATGAAAGTATACATAATTACCTTGAAAACTTAATAAGTTTATTATAAAATACAATTAAGAAATATTTACATGAAAGAAATGATATCAGTTAAAAACCAAATCTTGACATGTAGGGTGATAACCTGAGGGACCATGTTGGATTTTCCTACATCAGTACTTTGGACAGAATAATCCTTCCCCTTTTTCTATAAGTCAAGAGAAACTATTTCCTGCATGCACATGCCTGTGAAGAGACCATCATTCTCGCTAATATACACTTACTGGAGGCCCGGGAGGCCCTGGCATGCCACTGTCACCCTTCTGGCCAGTAGGTCCCTGTCAGAAAGAAAACAGTACAAGCCATTAAGTGAAAGAGAAATGCAACAGGCTCTATTGAAGCAGCACTATTCAAATGAGAAAAGCACTTACAGATGATCCTTTGTTACCCTTCGGGCCAGCTGGACCCTGGAAAACACAAGGAAACACACACAGGTAAACACATGGACAATAGGTTGCACCGGCATCCTTGCCACTTACTTCATATTTCTCTTGTCTTGTACTTACTGGTAATCCTGGAGGACCAGGAGGGCCTATGGGACCAGCAGGACCTGGAATGCCCTAGCGGGAAAAACAGCATCCGATTAATAAGAGTCTTGGATCACTTCCTTTTCATGTTTTGCTACATATATTGCAAAAATCTGATAATTTATGGGCATCAAAGATTTTTTGTTATGAATTACTTTTTGTTTGGTAATCCAAGACTTTTACTGTTCATTGCAATACATAATTTTTGTATGATGTCACTACCATGAGGACTATACAGACACTCATTATAGCATCTCTAAATCTCTCAAAACAAGATCTGATTGTAGTGTGGAATCAAGAATAACTTGTACAAACATCTATGTCATTGTGTTTTTCACTATTTTACATTAATTCATTAAAATGTTTCTAAAGAGCATGAATTAAAGTAGGTAAGAATATGGTGCCCTAAAGCCCTCCGGTGATCAACATGAAAAACCATTCGAGTGTGCAACCATATTGCCCTGACGTGATGATATGGTCAAGCCATCTGACTATGCTCACCCCATCGCCTTTGGCTCCTGGAGAACCTTGAGTCCCAGGAAGTCCTCTGTCACCTTTTTCCCCTTGTTCTCCTGGAGGGCCAATCAATCCAATTAAACCAGGATGTCCCTATAAAAATGAAAGAAAAAAAAAGCAGTAATATGTTATAACCATGATGAAACTCTAGTCAGAAAATACTTGAATGTGGAATTCATGAAACATAACATGAAAGAAATTGAGAGGTTTTTTGATAAGCCTTCTGCATAAAATGTAGAGTTTGGAACCTCCATATAATTAAGTGGATCATTATTGCTTTCAGGAAGACCTGCCTTTATTAAGGATGGAGTATTACAAATAAAAGAACTTTCTACCAAAAAAAAAATCATTAGTGCTTCATCTGCAATAAACTTAAAAAAAAACCAATAATGTCCAAATGGTGTATTGGTAACATAAAAACCAGAGAGCTCATTACTTCAGTAAGCATCTCGTTTAATATGAAATCTTTCACATTCTGTAGGGACTGCTTAGTTTTTAACAGAGTTCTGGAGATGGAAAAGCCTTTCAAACCATTCTAATTCCATTATACAAATGGCTCATTTTCTTTATGTGGTAAAACACAATATAAATTCTGGGAGAACGTATTATTATTTCAAAAACCATTTCTGATTTAAAAGTTTTGCTTTCATGTTTAAAACAGAAAAAAAGTCATTTTTGCTATTCAGTCTATTTTTGGGGAGAGTTATTTAGCATAACCATATGCTTTCTCCATAAGGTGCCTAAAAGGGATCATTAAGAAATAGCTCTCCTGCTGAAACAGTTTTTACTACTATCTGCATACTTTTTCTTCTCTAAATACATTTAAGAATCTGAAAATTGTTATCTTTCCTATAATCAGAAAGACAGTAGTAGAGTTTGAAATTGCCTTTTAAGTGGCCTTGAGAAAGTTAACAGATTTGCTGTTTGTGCTATAAAATCCTAATAAAACATTCTTTTACACTTACCTTTTCACCCTTGGAGCCAGGGTCACCTTTGAGACCAGGTAAACCAGGAGGTCCCTGAACAAAAATAAAGGAAATAAAGATATTGAGAAAAAGTGTTATGGTTTGAATGTGTAATGTCCCATTTGGTAGTGATCTTCTAGAAAGCTGTAGAACTATGGGCTCTAGACCTAGTGGCCAAACAGAATGTTATGGGAGAGCAGGATGGCTGGGCACTACAGAGGTAGGACTTGCTGTTTGCTTCCTGCCTTCTTCATATGAGCACACAGTCTCAAGTTCTTCCACCAGGGACAGAAGCTGGTCCCAGTCACTGTGTCTTCTTGGTCATCCACCTTAGAGCCCAAATAAATCCTTCTCTCTCTTAGTTGCTTCTGGTAATTATATTGTCCTAATATTGAGAGAAGTTACTAAAAAAAAAAATGGCTCTGGACAAAAAATTCACCTTTGAATGTATGTTCAGTTGCTAGTTTCCATAATAAGGTTCCTGTTTTCAGCACAGGTTAATGTGACGTTAACTTCAGCAGCTAAGGACAAGGAGGGATCCAATCAGGCTTCACTTAGAGAGTCTCTAGACAGTAAAATCTGATTAATAGTTGAAGAGAGATCCATTTTCTTCTCTTCAATGTCATAGAGTAGATTTTTATTTTTGATTTTTGCATTTTTATAACTGCCTTTAATGTTGGTTTATATAGAAATGAATGAACAGCAGTGACCTATAAAGTCTTCTTCCTCATATACACTAATCTTACTGGAAAAAAAAAAACCGGAAAGCAGCTATCACTCACTAGAAAACAAAGTTTTCTTTTAACTCAGAAGTTCTAATGGTTAAAAATTATTGATCAGTATTTATGGGGACAATTATCTTCTTTGAAGATATAGTGATGAGCTAAATGGATACTTTCCCAATAAAGATTGTATATCCCCAATGTATATATCTCTATATGTATACCCCATGTGCATAGTCCTATGTGTATATTCCTATTTGTCTGTGTACATACCACTATGTGTTTATATCTACATGTATTTTTCTATGTGGATATCCTTATGAATATATTTTATGGATATATGTGATAGGTTTTATTAAACAAAAGTATCCAAAAAATCACATTTGTGTTACAAAGGCAGTTTGTTTTTTGAAGCTCAGTCAAGGTTAACGATGAGGAGTGTTATTACATTTGCTGGGATCATAGAGAAATTCATGGTCTTAAAATTCATGGTCTTAAAAAGTTGATGAGGAATCACAATATTGATAATTTTAATTAAATAACTGTGTGTGAAACCTGAAATAAGTTAGATGATATATGGATTCACATTTGAGAGGAAAGCACAAACACTTAATTATAATAATTAAAGTAGAATAGATTCGTAACTTATACATTCAATCCATAAGTGCTTAAATGATAAGCTCTAATTTCAAAGGTTACAATATTTTCAGCAACATTTAAAAAAACCAAAAGACTGTAATAATCAAATGATATTTGAAAACCTCAGAGAAGTCATATAAATGTGGTATTGTGTTTAACACATAAAATCATATTGGTATAGATTGGAATGGTATCTAATTCTGTAGAGAATCAAGAAATGAGTCTGTGATACAAACTTGAAGCCACAAGAGGCAATGTCTAACACTCTGAATTTTGACCTCAATTTTACTTATATTCTCTTGAATATAAACATATTTCACTATGATTTCTGGAGAGAAAGATATATTGAAATCCACAGTGATACTCTATGGTGTAATGCTATATTTTCTATATTCACAGAAAGACTGACGATGAAGCTTTTGTGTCCAGTTAACTTCTTAAAGCATTCATTTGACTTATAAGAACTGATCTGGAATTCAAATCCAGGAATTGTATTGATAGCCCAACATTACTTTAGAATATCACGCTGAGCTTCTCAGAGTGATGACAACAGCCAAAGGCAATGCAATTTGTGTTAAAGAACGGTAAGCCAATTTGACAACCCATTGAAGGTGAGTTTCAAAGGAAGTGCACTGAACTAGATTCCAAAATTTTAAAGATAGAAAAAGTTCTTGCATAGCAGAAAGGAAAATGAATGAAAACACATTCATTATAACAATTGGCTGGACAGAATTAAGGAATAAAAAGAAATGTTTGAACTCCTTCTTGTGAGACAGAAATGGTTTTAGAAAATTATAATACAGGATTTTGTCTCCAGCTCTATTTTCGAATATATGATACTTGACTATTTTTCTTTGCCTTAAAAGTTGATTGTGATTTAACTGCTTGCAAACTGAGGACTCTGGGAAGATCAATTGGATGCATTTGGCTGGAAGATCACAGGTCCAATGTATCAATTAGGTTTCTGGATGGCAAAGTCTAGAAGATTATCATGCTTCAGTTTAGCTATACATTTTTCTAAGCCATAGGTACTACCACAGTTTTGGCAAAGATCAATTTAATATAATTTATATTTCATAGCAAAAAAGTAGACACGAGCTTACAAACCTGTTTGGAAAACCCAAGGACTTGAACTAAAGTCTTTAGAATAGATTGAACATTATTTTCTTCTTTAATTACATAACAAAGAACCAACATAAATTGTATGGTTTTCTTTCCCAGTTAAGTAATTGGAGTTCATTCCTAGCTGTTTTTTGGAGACTTGCACAAAAATTCTTCAACTGTTGAAACCAGTTTACAATGAGACCTTTTCTTTTGTCTACTTCCTACATTTCTTTTGTTTTCTTTTCTTCCCTTCTGTTTCTTTATTCTTTTATTGTATCTGAACTACATTTTCCCTCCCTCCCCTCCACTCTTGTCAGTCCCTCTCCCTCAGATCCACTCCTCCTCTGTTTCCCTTCAGAAAAACATGCCTCTTAGGAATCAATACTAAACAAGGCATATCAAGTTTCAATAAGACTAGGCACCTCTCTTTATATTAAGCATTACTCAGATATTAAAAATTAACATCATAAGGAGAAAAGCCCAGAGGGCCAGAAGAATGAATAGAAATATGCAGCAGTGGTGTGGTGGGAAAGATGGGGAATCGCTAGAAAATCCAGCAGCAATAGCAGCAGGAACAACAGCAGCAACAACAAACAAACAAGAGAAAAGCCTCTGTGTGCTAGCAGGTCTCAAATTTGGTCACGTGATGTAGTCCAGGGGAGGATAAAGAAGGTGATGCACATTAAACCTAAACAAGATATATTTAATTTAACAATTTAACACTAACAACTAAATGAACGATGGTGGCATAGGCGTTCTTCTGCTTTACTCAGAAATGCCTTATCAATGCCTTAGGGCAATTGAGTCATGCGCATCAGAAGTTCATGCTCATCTTCAGTAAAGCACCAAGTTCAAGGTCATTATTTGTGCATGAGTCTTTGTCACAAAACAACCAAAGCAATATGAAAAAATAAGAGTACTAAAAGAAATGTTACTAGAAGTGTAGTTTTGCTGCAGAATTTGCCCAGCATGCACCTTTGTATGCATTAAAGGCCACAGTTTTATCCCCAACCCCACCAAAAAGAAAAATATTTTTTCCTAGTAACACACTTTTAAAATGGCTTTAGATGAACCTCCAGTAGTATATGTTAAAGGATATAATATAAATGGGTAAGAGAAACAATCAAATAATAATGTATTGACCTTATAGCACCATCACATAGGAGACATAATCTACATTGTAAGATGCATGAACTAAGATGTATGAAAGCATGAGGAAATAGTTCTAATAAAACATAACTGTTCCCTTTGATCTGCACTTGGGACCCCTTTACTCCTTGGGTTGTGTCATCCATTCTTGATAGGATAGTTGTACCTAATGCTATTGTTATATCACGCTTGGTTGATAGCCCTAGGAGGCTTACTCTTTCCTGAAGGGAAATTACGAAGTAGATCTAGAGGAAAGGGGAGTTGCGGGCATATAATTGAGAGGAGTGAGGAAGGGCAGCCTGTTGTTGGAATGTATTATATGAGAGAAGAATACATACATGTATGCAAGCATATATACATGAATATAATAAAGAGCCTTTGACTTGTACAAGAAGCAAAGACCATTATCAATCCTAGTTGAAGGGTAGAATACCCAGGAGGCCCCACCCACTCAGAAGAGAAGGGGTGTGGAGTACAGGGGAAGCTTTAGGGAGGGGGTGACTGGGAATGGGTCTATGTGTGGAATGTAAAGTGAATAAGTTAAAATATAAAAGAATCCTGGTTGAATCTGATATATTCCAATCAAATAACACTATATTCTCTATATATTGAAAATATGAAAAAGGGCCATATTTCTTCTGTTTTCTTTTTATAGTTAGTCTATTAGGTACAGGAGACAGTTTATAGAAATTCTTCTATCAGAGGAAGAACTGGCACATAACACTCTCCAGGCATCCACATCTCAATCATCATTAGAGTTACAAATGTTCACCCCAAACACTTTCCACCCCTGAGTCTATCCCCAGTATTTAACAATAACATTATGCTAATGTTAACATATTAAAAAGGGAATCTAGCTTAAAATCTGTCCAAATAAATGTCAAATTACAGTGCAAATGTTAACAGTACTTCTAGATATGTTCCTGACAAATGGGTACATACCAGCTTTTTTAAACTCTATCCTAACTGTACAAGATAAAATGACAAAGAAATACAAGCAATCCTAATTGCTCAGGATTAAGAAATTATATATTAGACATTATTTTAGTGTCAAATCTATTTTTGAAATATTTCTCTACAAATACTATTCATGAAGGAAAAGGAATGATGCTGTTAATCCAAATCAGTATTATGTGTTTTGTTTTGTTTTGCTTTTATCTGAAACAGAAATTAGTAATTTCATGACAGGGAAGACAGTTATAATCTCCCTGATTTTGTATGGAAGATATTAAAAACCTTGGGTCTGCATATAAAAATATGATTCCAGGGGTTCATGTTTGGTATTTGCTCTTCAGGATATTGTAAAATGGAAAATCCTTAGGGAAATACATAATTCATAAGTAATAACAAGAAAAGGAAAACAGGAACCAGGCATTTATAAGTGCTCAAAATACAGATGCAAACACTCTTCCCTGTACCGTATTACCTTGTGCAGTATCTGCTTTGATCTGTAACTCAAAACTATATAGCACTGAGTTTTAAGAAAAACTATACACCCTAAACTTGACTCAGAAAATTTGAAAGAGCAGATACTTTAACAATTAAACCCATTTAATCACTGAAGAATATCATATATTATAATTCTGTTACAGACTTTATGTGTAACATTAAACAAAAATATTCAAACTGTAATTCAGTAACCCATCTCTTCTATTAATTACAGTTGTATGTAAAATTGATGCTGTCAAATATTTTTTATTCCCTGAAAAGAAAGTATTTATGATATTAAAATTGACAAAATTCCAAGTTGTTTTCCAGCATTGTTGAAATGATTAGATGTTTAATAAACAAAAATATGAAAGAAAAAAGGTTAAAACTATTACAGTATTAATTATTCTTACAAATATCAAATACAAGCTTTTAAAATTATTCAGTAATATTAACTGTGACCTTATAGTGAATAACTGAATTTATTTAACTTTATCTTTTGAGACACACCCATTAAAATGTTGATTATTCAAGAAGTGAGTCATTCTACGCACAAAACAACACTGTTAAGGTTGTCTTTTCAGCTTTCCGATTGATACATATGTGCTTCACATGTGTCCTTAGTTCTGTGAAGCAATTGTGTGTTTGTGTGTGTATGTATGTGGGTATGTATGTGTGTGGATGTACATGTGTATGTGTGTGTCTCTCTCTGTGTGACATGTTTATATATATATATATATATATATATATATATATATATATATGTATATATATATATGCTTATGTATACATATATATATGTGTGTGTATGTATAGATATAAATATAGATATATTGATATAAATATAGATAGATATAGATATGGAGAAAGAGGGGGGTATATACAGACGTTTAAGTTACATAGAATTGCAAAGATATGCTTTTATAACTGTGCACTGAGGGGTCACTTCTGAAATCCAATACTTGTAGTCTGAGACAAGATCTCGAATAATGAAATCAAGGCCAATCTGGATTTTATAAAGAGATTACACATTTCAAAATAAGCTTAAAGCACAAACATTTTAAGAAAACAAAATGAGAAGGCTTTGTTAAGTACCGTGGTTGATGTAGTTGAATATTTCTGTGTAGGGAACTATTGACAACTTCAAGAATAAGTACAAATACCTTACTGCAAGGAGTACTTGCAGACATCCATCTGAACAGTCTTGGATGTGAGTGTGAACGTATGTGTAAATATGAGCAAAGCATACTATGAATAAGAAATTATTCATATAAATTTCAAGTGGATTAATTTTTAACTCCAGCGCAAACTTGTCTGAACTTTCACATATTTTGGCATCACCTCCCACATTTATCCTCACTTAAGCCTCTTTCCTTCCTTTGTAACTGAATCATACTTCTAAATCAGGAAAGGAAACACACAGGTGACCTGGGAAGGAGAGTCTCTGCTCGACATTGAACAGGAGTCACCGAATTATGTTTTAGCTGCTCTGAATATAAACCTGCTTGCCTTGCAATGACTTCTAATCCCGAGTATTGGCTATATACATGTATGAATTTAGGTAGCATTTAGTTACATTCACCAACGATACAAAAGTGACTACTTAGAAATGTAATTCCATCTTGTGTTTGACATTTACTTATTCAGTAGCTCCACTGTCCACTATGTGTGGGAGTGCTTTAAAAGAAGCCATTTAATACATACAAGAATGCATCAGGAATATGTCTCAATTATTTTTAATTAAAATTAATACCCCTTTATAGTACTGGGTCAGATCCCTCACTATTCTCTCTTTAAGAATATAGAGCTGGAGTAAGGTTTCTAATGTCATCCTTCAAGCCCAGGGAGTAGCTAATTCCTTTAAACAGTGTGTTTACCTTGATAGTGGGTGAATTTAACCTGTACCAATAAGATATCTCTAACTCCATTTAAAACATGTTACTTCTAAAATACATCATTCTCAGCTAAGTAAAAATGCTCACTATATGCCTTCCCTACCTCCATTCATCCCACGAGGACTAAGAAACACTTTCCAGGTACTAGAATCATTGAAATATATGTGTGTGTGTGTGTGTGTGTGTGTGTGTGTGTGTGTGTATTTGTTATACAAATAATACTATTATTCACATAGTATTATTCTTCAGTGAACTTAGCAGCTATGAAATGTTTAGACCCATGTTGGTCCTTCTTTATGCTTACAACTGCAATTTTCTAAATAGAATTTGAGTTGTTCAGCCTTCTTATACTCTAAATTTGCTTAAGCATTAGAAATACAAATTTTGCAGACTTTAATCAGCTGGTGTGTCTGATGGTTTTATTTTTAACATTAGCTAAAGGAAATCTCTAATAACAGTCTTCTATTTCATCTGTGGAAAGGTCAGAATACTTATTGGAAAAATCTAACATAAAAAGAAAAAACAATAACCCTGATAAATTTTAGGGAGATACTTAAGGAAAACATTTTGCTACCAGAGTCCGAATCTTTAGTTAGGAGTTCACTACATCAAAGGGAAATAGTTTCTAAATACTGGTGCAGACCTGGAACTGACTCAGATTCACCCAGGGCTCATTTTTTCTGATAATGAGAGTAGATAAATAGTAATCTCCTGCTTCAGGTCAATTAAAGATCTGGCACCATTTATCCAGTTACTAACCCATGCAGCCAGCAGGTTTTGTCTTTTTACCCTTCTCCCTATTCCTTCTAAGTTGCTAAACAGTTACATCATATTCCTAAAACTAGCCACCAAGGTCTATTTTCTTATTGGCCACTTTCTCCTGAGGCTAACTACCAAGATTCAGCTATCAAACTATTAAAGTTCAGCATCAAAAGCCCCTTGTATCTATCTTAATTAACATGCCCAATCAAGATTAAATGCCTCATCCTAATACAGGAATGCTTCTTTTCCTATGCATGTTCCTGTCATTTGCCTAAGAACCAATTTGTCTCCTCTCTATCCAGAGGCAGCCTTTGTTTCTCTAGGGCAAGTACCTCTTGCCCCTCTGCTTTGCCCCTTTTCTCTTCTTCCTTGTCCCTTGTCTCCTGTCTTTGTCTCTTATGCCCTGCCCTGTTGTTCTGAGACTAAAAAATCACCTCTATGATGGGAACTTGGTCTTGATGTGTCCTGGTCTGTCTATATTTTGTATAAGAGAAATGTAAAGAAAGTTCAGATTATTTCAAGAAAGGATGTGGTTATTTAAAGTAAATTGCACTGTACTCCCTCATTGCTATGAGCATTCTTTATTTTTTGGATTAATCCCTTAGACATAGTTATATAAAATCAATTTATCACATTGAATCAATTTGTAAAGCAAAGTTACCTGGTAAACAATGATTTTAAAGGATGTGTTTGCATTCTCACTTCATGCCCATTAATACCAAGAGAGACTTTGGATCCTAAGATATTGGCTAGCCAGTGCTTTATTGCATTTATCAAGCATGCTGTTTGAATGCGGAGGTCAACAGAAAAACAACAACATGCTTTTATAGAGCATAATATAATGTGTCCTATTTATTTTACAAAGAGAAACCATCTACTTGGGCAGCTGCCAAATTCATGTGCCAACATGTCCAGGAACCAAAATTTAATTACATGAATTTTGTAGAACTGTCTGCACCGAGAAAATGACGAGCTGTATCATTAGTAGCACTTTATTCTGAGTGGAAAAGATATTTTTCATCTAAAGTGTATGAAAAAGAAATATTCTCTGGGCCAACTGGCAATCTTGTCATGTTATTATCAGAACTACTTTTCTCCTTAAATGTCTAACAGTCTTTCTGAAAAGAACAAACCCCTTTATAAGATAAACACTCACAAATTCTAGCTTACAAAAGTTTATTTTGATGGTTCTTTATAAACAATGAAAAATATGTTACTCACCAGAGGACCAGGGGGTCCATCTTGGCCAGCAGCACCTGGGAGACCTTGTTCTCCCTACACAAAAGAAAATGAAACTTTGTTTGCTAAACAAAACAATAACTCTTACTTTTAAATGTTTGACATTTAGAAAAAAATAGCATTTGTAAATTTTACTACCTTAAAACATGCAAATGTAAGTGTTTTAAAATTTTTATTCTTTGAACCTGTGTATGCATATACGGTTATGTGTCCATGCACATATTTATATAAGCATATGTACATCTATAGACGTATTCTGAGATATGACTGAAAACTTTCATTGCTGTCATATTAGGACTTAGTTTTCTCTTCTGTATTAATAAATGAGAACTTTCCCACAAAATTATACAATAAATTATAAATTTTAAAATGTATAAAATTTTGTAAATAAAATAAATGAACTATTTTAAATACATTATTAAGTTATTTAAACTAAGTTACTTAATAAGTTTAATAGAAATAATTGATGTCCATAGAGCATATTATAGGCTATGAAGCAACAACATTATAGGCATTTTAACTCATAGGTTTTAAAACTTATGGTTATTTTCATAGGAGTCCCTTTTAGCAGACATGCTCACCACAGGACCAGGGATGCCTCGAAGACCTTCTGGGCCAGGCTTTCCAGAAGGACCCTGTGGTCCGACAGGGCCAGTTTTCCCAGGAGGTCCTTCAGCACCAGCTTCTCCCTGTTTTAAAAGAAACATGTGGGCACATTATTAAGAATAAAGCTCATAACATCACTTAATGTGTTGAAACACATGCCTTTAATGCATGCATAAACTGCCTAGCACATCTTCACATGTTTTACCTTAGCACCTTTTTCTCCTTGCCTTCCTTCTGAACCTGAAGCTCCAGGCGGACCCTGTAAATATAAAATTGTGTTTAAATATGCACCACTTTAAAAGCAACACTGTTGAGGAGCACTATTGAAACTTGGGAACTGTTGATAGACCACTAAGTTTTCATATTATCTTTCTGTTTAAAACATTGCTGAAGTTGAACATTAATTTCATGTAAAAACTCCCGTTTAGATAATTTAAGATAAATCACCAACTAAGTAAGCTACATAACATCAATGTAGACAGTAAAAAGACAGCTCTCTAAGAAGTGCTGCTGAATAGTTGGGCGTAGTGCTGAATGATTTTGAAGTTACCACACAGGAAGCAGCAGCAGGTGGATCATGTGAGTTTAAGGCCAGTTCCATCTACACACACAGCTACAAAGTGAAATCAAGTCTCAAAATGATGATGAATAAAATACGTAGTATGAGTGTAAATGCTAAAGGTTATTTGTTGTTTAAAATTACTTGGAACTCCTGGAAAATCTCAAACAATATTTGCAGCTTTATCTTTAGAAATGCTTCAGAAGTGGCTCATTATATGTACAGCAAAATACTCATGCAATCTAGGATTGTGCAGCAGCTGGAAAAAACACCACAATCATAAAGGTTAACAGAGGAATTTCATTTTTATGGAAAGATTTAATTCATAAACACGTAAGATTAAAATAATGTCACTTTTAAAACGGTAGGATTAGAGGCAAAAAGATTATGCTCAAAATGTCACAGCAAAGTGTATGTAAAGAAACACTGAATAATGATCTCTAAGTAATTTATTTTCCCCCAGTTCCTCTTGCTCTACATCAGTTCAACTTTCTCAATGTTCACACTTAAAATTACCAACTGAGGTGACTGGAGAGATGGCTTAATGGTTATAAGCACTGAGTGCTCTCTCCCTGAGGTCCTGAGTTCAATTCTCAGCAGCCACATACTGGGTCCCAACTATCTGTAATGGGATCCCATGCTCTCTTCTGGTGTATCTGAAGACAGCTACCATGTACTCATATACATAAAATAAATAAATAATTCTTAAAAATTATTGACTGAGATTAGATATTGAGGTGAAACAGAGCAGGTGCATTGGTAATATTTAGTGAGATGTGAGATAACATTTGTTTCAGATGTTTCAGTATTCTACTTTGATTAAAGGCTCATTTTCCATGTTATCTTTCCATACCATAATTATCAAACGAAGTAAATAGCAATTGCTTCATCAAACTCATGTTCTGGGAACTCATTTTACATTTAAGAGTCATTGAAGCCATCTTTGGCCATTTATTTTTCAGTATAACTAGTGTAAGCTCACTCATTACACATATAATCATGCAGTAACAGTGGACATTCAAGGTGCCTCAAATCAAAAGATGAGTATACAGTCTATGCACTGCTCCATACGAGAGCAATGTGCTGAATCACAATAGATAATTCAAATGCATGTCTTTGAAGCACTCACAGGATTTATTTTTTAAGAGGGAGAAGCTGATCCTGAAGAACAGGTAGCAGTACAACTGTTTAGTCAGCAGTATCTGTATTCAGCTCATGCTTAACTTTTCTTACTGTTACCACATTAAATAAAAATTTGTCTTGTTGCACTAGTCAATGGAATGTATGTTTTAAGATATCTGAATGACTATTATTTTGAAAGTAGCAATAGTAAAATTTACTGGAATAATAGTGCCCTCTCTCTTTGTCTTGATTTTTCTTTTTCTCTTTCCCTTCTTCCAAGACTCTCCCCTTCACCATACTTCCTCATGATCATTATATTATGGTTTGTGCTTATGGTGCATAAGTAATGTGATAAGTTCTTTATTTAGTATAGACTGTTTATGTCGAATGACTCAACCTGTACAACTATGAACTAAATGCATATTTTTCTTATAAGTCACCCAGTCTTTATATTCTGAAATGGTAGCACAAACAGATTGAGAATTCAGTTTTAATTGTTTTTCATATGTTTACACAAAAGAAAGTTGTTAAGTGTATCACTAAAAGTCACTATTACTACATTTTCCAAATCATAAGAAATAGGCACCATATAATTTCCTTCCCACTACTGTTTATGATATGATCTTGCAACTTGTTCATTCTGTAACTCATATATCAACATACATAAATATATCTTGTGATCCAAAATATATTGTGCATGATAAATATAAGTACAAAAGAACATGAAAACCATGAGGAGTGTATAGAAATGTAATACAAAGACAGACATATAGGCTTATTAAAAACAGTACATGTAAAAAGTATGAAAATGAGGGCAAATATATAGTATATATTTGATCTATTTTAGGCGAAAGAAAGACTTTCAGAGGATTTAATGTCAGATCTGATTCCTACAGTGTAGGTAGATGAGAGATTTTATATGATAAGCACTTTACTCCCTGATCATTCTTGTAGAAGCAAAAAAATCCATAGACAGGATGGAGAGGCATGAGATTCTTCAGTGGCTCAGAAGTAGGTCATTTTCATGTACAAAGTGGTTATACTTGGGTATGTATTATATACCGTGAATCTTGAAAATTAAGTAATAAGGAACAAAATCATAGCCTGAGAGGGGTATTGACTAAATAGTATTAAAATTAACTATACTGAATTTAATGTGAAATTAGCTATCTCTGTAAATATTTATACAAATATTAAGTAAGTGAAATGTCTTAGTTTTACATTAAAAATTGAAAGTTGTCTATAAACTAAATACTATAATTTAGAGTATCTAAAGTTAAAAGTAAAACATAACTAATTTTGTTTTTTTTTTTTTAGAACATTTAGTATTATTTCTGATTTTTTTTTTTTTTTTTGATTTTTCGAGACAGGGTTTCTCTGTATAGCCCTGTCTGTCCCGGAAATCACTTTGTAGACCAGGCTGGCCTCAAACTCAGAAATCTGCCTGCTTCTGCCTCCCGAGTGCTAGGATTAAAGGCGTGCACCACCATGCCTGACTTTATTTCTGAAGTTATCTTTAAATTTATGTATTTTACATGTTTGTGTGTATATCTGCATGTGTCCATGATATGTATGTGCAGGTACCCAATCAAAGCCAGAAGATCTCCGAAGACTGGAGTTACTGTCACTTCACAGTTGAAGAATATGCATGCATAGGACTCAGGCCTTTAGGTCTTTAGAAAATCAGTAGTCCTTTTAACTATTGGGCTATTTCCCTAGCCACTGTAATATTATTTTTGAGCTTTGTATTTCTGAGAACATGAATGATCTTTAGTAGTGCCAATTTAAACTGGGACTTTGGACACAGAATGTAATGTTAATTGGATGTATACCTTACTTTAACATTGTCATAAATTATCTACTTACATATATAGGAATTCTTAAGAGTGTTTCTAAAAGCAAATGTCTTTACCTTAAATTTGAATTATTAGTATATATTCCCAATTCATCAACCCATATATGTAATGGTATTGAGACCTTTGACTGTTGACAAGGAAGATTATTTGATCCTGATCTGATCTAGCTGATCAAAACCATTTGTAACCTATTCTGCTCTAATTTTACTACAGCATCAGTAATAATAAAAAGTTCTTGAATATATAGTAAGAAAAGATTCACATCTTTTTGTGGTAGATTAAACTACAGAGCAGAATTAAATTAAATTAAATTAAATTAAATTAAATTCTAGGGCAGAATGGCTATTGAACATATACATTCAACAAATGAAAGAATCAAAAATCAAAACTATTAATCTTGACAGAAGTGAAGGTAATAAACTTGATAGAAAAAAGGATAACAACTGCAACAAAGAAAATTATCGAAGAAGTAAAAATCTAAAGTGAAAATATACATTGAAGGATACCTACCAAGATATCAATAATGAACTTCATATAACTACATTTACTCCTAAAATTCATGTAAAAGCACCAAAGAACTCCCAGGAGTCAACACAGTATTGACCATAAAGAACAAGCCTAGTTTCAAGTTGAAACACAGAGTCACAGTAAAAGAAAAAAAAAATACCATGGGGAATACAAACAACAACAGCAACAACAAAAACTTGAAAACAGACAGACTAGCAGAAAAATTGGAGATTTCAGAAAGAAACCACACATCTATAGATAACCAATGTTAGACAAGGCGTAAGAAATCAGGCATTTTAGAAAGAATAGCCTCTCTCAAACAATACTAAAAAGGATATTGAGTACTGATCCTTAAATATCGTTCTTTATAAAAATTATCTCTGGTCCAATTACAGACCATACTTTAAAACTAAGCATATGGAACTACTTGAAGAAAGCATAGTGTGAACACTATTAGACATCTGTATGAACAATAATTTTTTGATGCTTGCCAAAACACAGGGAAGCAGAAGTAGACAAATGGGATAATGTCAAATAAAAAGGTTTCTACAGAGAAAGAAAATCAATAGGCGGGGGAAAAAAATTCTGCTAACTATTTGACAAAAGATTAAAGTGCAGAGCATAAAAGGAACTGGATAGATAGGTAGCAACAACTATCAAATGAGGGCTCTGATTAAAAATGGGCTGCTGATCTGAGTGGACATTTGCCAAAAGAAGTAAAATCAAACAAATGATACTTTAGAATGCTCACAAGGTAACAGCTATTATCAAAACAGCAATGGCTGAAAAGATACAGCAAACAATACTGCCATATATCATTCCAGTAATCAAAAACAGTACATCTACAAGGAAAACAGTGTGGAGGTTCCTCAAAAAGAATAAAAGTAGACCTAACATATGGTCTTCCTCTCCCCTTATTGATTATATTTCCAAATGGAATTAAATGCACCAGGCAAAGAGCTCCCAGCACTCTTATTCTCATTGTTGCCCCAGTAATGACTGCTAAGATATGGAATCAACAGACTAGTGTCTCCAGAGATATGGCAATTATATCTAATGGGATATTAGCCATAAATAAAGGTGAAATCCTATCATTTGTGAGAGATTTAATGCAATCAGAGGACATTATGTCATATGAAATAAGGCAGACATGGACACTAGAAGAAAAATGTCTCCTGTCTTCACTTATATGTAAAAGATAATATAGGATAGTTATTCCCCAGGAAAGTGGAGGGAGGAGGATAAACATTACTAGTTAACAGGTGAAAAGACACAGCCAGGATAAAAACCTGTGTTTTAGATCACTGTACTTATGGGATCACAACAGTTCATAATAATCTAACATATTATCTATGAATCAGGACCTTCAAGCATAAGAACTATGAAGAGAGGGAAAGGCCATTAACCTGTTTTATCAATGTGTATTATAGATATGCATTAAAATATCAAACTCCTATCCATTAATACACAAAATTATTAAATTATTATTTCTAGTTTAAGTAAAATCTTTAAATCTCTTTGGTTCTTCTATAGTCAGAATCTGTGTTTATATATATATATATATATATATATATATATATTTTACTTTATTTATTTAGTATTGTGTGCATGTCTACCAAGGCATGTATATGGAGGTCAAAACTTCAGAAGTCAATTCTCTCTTTTGGAATGTGGTCCTAGAGAACTGCACATAGGACTCAGCCCTGTGGCCATCACCTTTACCCACTAAGACATCTCATATGACCAACAGGATTACTATGGCCATAGCTACTAAATTGATGTCATCATTTTTATAAAAACTCTATTTCATTATAAATCTTGTTTCCAAATATGGTGGTTTGGATATTCGTGGCTGATGGGAAAGCACACTATTAGGAGGTATGGCCTTATTGAAGGAGGCATAGCCTTATTAGACAAAGTGTGTCACTGTGGAGGTGGGGCTTTGAGGTCTCAGATGCTCAAGTGTGGCCTGTGATCCAGAGCCTCCTCCTGGCTGCCTGCAGAGCATAATCTCCTCCTGGCTGCTTTCAGAGCAAGATGTAAAACTTTCATCAACTTCAGCATGCACTACGTCTACCCTACACTGCCACACTTCCTGCCATGGTGAAAATGGACTGAACCTTTGAAACTGTAAGCCAGCCTCAATTAAATGGTTGCCTGGATAAGAGTGGCCTTGGCCATGGTGTCTCTGCACATTAGTAAGACACCAAGTCCATGAAGTCTGACAACATAAAACGATCCACAATATAGATGCAAGTCTGCGCCATCTATTGATAAGCATTCATACTTTCACAATGTGTGCACTAAGCTTTGGACATTTCACCCCTTGCAGAACACTATGGCTTAAAATTGTTTAACAGCAATTAACATTGTTCAGAGAAACAGGTAACTCCCGGTGGAGGAGTTGTTTGATCCATTCCAACTATGACGGCGAAATGGTTCAAGTATATTCTGAAGTAGTGGTGATATTGACACACTGAGGAAAGTGCTTATTTTTCAGCCTCCTTGGAAGCTGCCCACAGTTTGCATAGGTAACACCAATCTAAACATGTAGTGAATAATTCAAATGAATGAAAAAAAAAACTTACTCTCTTTCCAGGAGGACCTGGAGGGCCAGCTTCACCAGATGGACCAGGGGGACCCTTGAAATGTAAAAATACACTGTTTAATAAGCTAGGTATTTTTTCATAACCAACATAATTCCTCCCTATATGAACTGAAACTGACTCTTGTCTCATGTACACACATCAATCATTCCTAAAGAGCCTTGCCTACCACTCAGATACATGAATTGCCTCTAGATATTCATAGAGTGAGCTGGTATATTTATTCAGCAAACTTTTTCATGGATACGAGAAAGTGGCTCAAATTTCCTTTCAAACGTGGTAATAGGTATTTAGCAAACACCTAACAGACACAGATACAGGTTTTATATTACAAGCTGTGAGCATATATCTACCTATTACCTCTAAATTTCTCATACAATCTTAGGACTTTTTAATGCCACTGGGAAGAGAATTATCAGGAATATGTGCATAAGTCTACCTTAGACCCCTGACACCTAAGAAAGAGATCCTTGAAAGAAATGGAGCTGTGTTAAAACACATTAAAGCTAACATCCTTCATATATTTTTTTGCCTTCCTAAGTAACCCACCTGGCTAAACACTCTATGTCACTCAAAAAATTAAAATATCTATATGATACTTTCATTTAGTGTCTTGGCTAAAATAGATCATGAACTTCAGCAGGCTATTAGGCTGTCTTTCCTTCATACTACTTGTTTATGTTTTTTTATAAGTAAGTGAGAGTGGGTGTGTCTCTATCACTTTTGCCTGCTTTTGTGACCCTTGTCCTTCCACTGGGCACATATAGCATATATCCAGCCTTCATGTGAGGGTTTGTACATGGTGCTATTGTGTATTGTGTTATGTTCAGTTGTTGTTCTTGGAAGGCCTGTTCTTTTCTGGAAGAAGAGGGGACAATGGGGAAGGGGCACCTAGTAGGAGTTGAGGTGAAGCTGCAGTCTAGATATATTGAATAGGAGAAGAGCAGATAAAAGTTTTATAAAATAATTCCTAAGTAGAAGAATTTGACTTAGTAGGACAAGCTCATAAACCTATAATGACATGTTTTGGAAATGCATACACAACATAAAAATGAGATGATTCATTCAACCAAATTTAACTAAACTTGATCTCTTTGAATCACCTTTAAAAAAAACGTATGGGCTACCCAAGATTTGAGAAAGGTAAAGTCTTGCTTACTGGTTGCCCTGGATCTCCATCTTCACCCTTGTCACCTCCAACACCATCTTGCCCCTGTAATGGACAGTGAAAATTAACCCAAATATTTCATGTTATATTTCATTATTATAAAGACACAAAACATGTACAGACTGTCTTGGTAGACTGTTTGAATAAATTGTGATCAGATGAACAAACAAATCTATAACACATATTTTTTAGATTATGGTGTTCCTTGCTCTTTTCACACCCATTGTGTGTAAAGTACTCTTTTGATATAAGGAATGTTTGAAGACACAATTAGTGTAGATCCCCAGTGCTTCCTTTCATCCGGAACAGACATGAGGCAATTCCAGGTAGAATTTACATAGTAAACAAGATTAAGAAATAAAAGTCTTGAACTTTGTAAATAGAAGTATAGATGCTCCTTCTGTATACTCTTTAGGCAATCTAAAAAAGTCTCAATAGTTGTCCAAATGAAGAGGAAAGTCAGATAACCAAGGTGCAAGAGTCATCAGTTAGATAGATATTGTCATCAATGCAATTACTGTTTTCTTCATTTGGCATTCTGACTGTAGTTCACTTTTAATACATATTAAAATAAATGTTGCTTAAGACTGAGAGAAGATCCCCACCAAAGCATCCTTTTATTCCTACATGACACTTACTGCAGGACCAGGTTCTCCAGGTGGACCAGGATCTCCAGGAAACCCAACGGGTCCCTAGAGAGATGATAAGAAAAAAAAAAAAAAAAAAAAAAGAAAAGAAACAGATTAAAAAGGAAGGATCATCATGTTGTATTTTTATTTTAACAGGTTAAAGTTATCTCAAAGGCTGGTTAGACATGTGCTCCAGATAGACGAATAAATGAACAAAACAGAAAGAAACTGAAATGAATGTATGTGAAAATATAAAAGGACATAATGACATACATTTCACCAGAATCCCACATTTCTAGTCTATCTGTGAAAAGCAAAGCAATGAGTCAGATACAAATTTCACTTTAAAGGAGACAAACTCACCGGGTTCCCCTTGGGCCCATCATCACCTGGTGGCCCCTTAATACCAGCAGGACCTGCAGCACCAGGGGGCCCAGCTTCTCCTTTCTCTCCTCTCTCTCCTTTGGGACCCTTCAGAACACAAACAAAAGAAAGAGTTCCTTTACAAGCTCCCTTTCAAGGTTTTCACATTAGTACTGTGGGCTGGAATGTTCTCTGCTACTGGGGTCTATATTCTACATGGCAAAACATCTGTCAGAAACTGAACTATAGGAGCTACAGGTCAGTAGCTATGAACCCTGTACGTTAGACAGTAAGAATACGTCCAGATTGCAAAGGGAATGGAGCATTTTTATAGTAGCTTAATTTAAGATAGAATAATCAATTTTCATTAATTCATGTTTATTTAATGTAGCAAGGTTTGTTAGTTTATTTTTGTTATGGACAGTCCACCAAACACAATGTATGTAATGAACACGGTATAGTTTTAATGACTCCACTCATGCAAATGCAGTCTTTCAAAACTCATATACTAATTAAAGTATCTGGAGGATTTTCAGTTATTAAACATATTGTCTTTGAGTTATGTTCATATTTATTGGGGTGGAAAAAGAGAGTAAAAAAATAGTGTTACAATTCAAGTTCTATGTTAAAACACATGAAAAAGAATTCCTAAAGGTCTAATGAAGCTGACTATTGGTTTTAGTATTAAAGAACTTACACCTGAGCCAGCTTCCCCAGGCGGCCCTGGATTCCCTGCTTCTCCAGGTTCACCCTACAAAGAAAATATCACATGAGGATTAAAACACAGAAATGATGTTTTCTATCTGCAATAACACCTTTATCATGGCCTTATTATTTTAGACTACCCACTACATTTATGTGTGGCTTAAAACACATTGAAACTCTAACAAGAGGAAGGAGAACTAGGATTACCAATCTTATTAATTCAAGCGAGGAAACAGATTAAATACTGATGTGGTTGTGATAGATTCAGTCAAGCACATGAACCCATATCACCACCAAGCAATAACAAAATCGGAACATTTTCCAAGAGTTTGCATTTGTGTGGCATCAAAATCATATTATAATCAGGACCATTGATGCAAAATTCCAAGTTGATTTTTACTAAACTATAAATTCATTCTCTTGCTAACAAAATACATTGGCCTATATTGATGATCCAGTGGGAGGAACTTAGTGGAAAACAGTGGGAGACACTGAGTGCGAGTAATCAAAATCCCTGAATTTGAGTGTTTAAATATAAATTTGATAGCTTTTATGATCTCACTTTAATTGAGATGATAATTTTCCAAGTCCTGTAACCAATAAAGAATGACTTAGAAAACCATAACCTATATTTAAATGAAGATATTGTGAATGCTATCCAGTTATGATTATGTAAAAAGAACAATTTCCCTATGAAATTGTTGTAACATATACTACATTCAATACAGTGGTATGAGACTTCCCCCAAACTCCAAATATCTTGGAAAAGGTACTTATTTTATGAATTTCATAGAAGATGTGTAAACATTAAAAAGTGCTTAAAACTTTCTCTTAGCATTTACAATCTTCAGGACAGAGGTGAAGTATAATGAATTGTTGAGTGAAACTATAGAATTTTCCTAACTCTCTGGGCAGCTTCAGAGCCTTTAGAACATCTTCTCAAAAAAGAAGGCATAAGGGTAAAGCTTGGGGGATTTTTCAAACAGTGGTGTCTTGGATGCTGGTTTGACATGTGTTTTATGCTAGAACAATTAGATGTGATGAGGCTTTTTCTTCCAATAATTGCATCCGTCTCAACATAAAGCTTTAACTTTGAGATTATGAACAAAGCCCCTAAAAACAGTTGTCAAAGAAATTGCCTTCTTTACCCATGAAGAATTAGAAAGTGTAATTTCTTTCTAATTTAGTAATTAATGAGCTATTTGAATAGTGAGTCATATGCAGTTAATTATAAATACAAGAAACATAATGTGAAGCAGAAGTAAATACCAATATAAAGCAGTCTAATCTCATTACACTGCTTTTTGAAGAGTTAATTCATCTAATGAAAACAAATGAACTTAACTATAAAGTAAAATGTGTTAAGAAAGAATTTAAAGCAAATAAAATAATCATGTGTCAAGGCTGGGATAAAAAACAGCACAGCTAAAATATTTTACATAGTTTTTCCTGTATAATATTTTTATGAAATGAATCATCTTTTTGTTCCTTCAAAACGGGAAAAAAATCTGAAATGAAGCAAATATCAATGATAATTTCTTTGAAATTCTATTAAGATATGAGAATGAATATATAAATAAAAATCAAAGAATCATTCTAACATTTTCTTTTAAAAGGAAGAACAGATTTTTAAGATGAAATGTTTACCAGAAAAAGGAGCTATTCTGAACACAGATGCTGTGGCACATGCCAACTGCTTTCAAAAGTGCCAGAGACAGGCTGAAGTGTTAGCAATGAAAAGGTGACAAAAATCAGTGATTAATTGTTTTCTGATGTGAAAGACTCCTTTCTTCCCCAGTTTAGTTGGAGAGAAGCATTTTCTCTGCTTTAAGTCCCAAATGTCACTAATGAGAGACACTGTAGTCTCCTCAGACATTCAGAGGTTGAAATGGAGATTGGCTTTGTCACTTTCTAATGAAGAAACAGTCATCGAATCACTGTAATTAACCAAGCCTCAGCTTTCCAGTTCACAAAAGCAGATAATGATAACTGGGATACAGCGCTGAAACAGGAAATAATCCACACCCAGGATTCATGGCCACCACAGGTGACAATACAAAACACACAAAAGCAGCACTTAATTTCAATCTGTGAAGGTTCTAGAATAAATAATTCTGAATATGTATACATATGTGCAACACTTAGCACCAAACTCATGTTAGCAGCCTACAAAACACATCCCTCATTGTCAAAGCTGTTTACTTCTGGCTGGTTTGGCCAGCATGCCCCTACCTTGTCTCCTACACCACCAACTGAACCAATGGAGCCTGGGGGTCCTTGTGGTCCCTGCAGTGTAGAAAAAGAAACAGAGTTATACATTTAATGAAATGCTCAGACCAGAAACATGTATCTTGAGCTTTCAAAGAAAGCATCATATTCAGGAATCCTGAGTAAGTTGAAGGATGGAAAAAAAGTAACAATTTCTTCAGTTGCCACATTTACTAACAACAAACAATTGATGATATTATATCTGCTTCCAACTTCAAGTAGATTCTGTCATGTTTTTGGTAGCTGAACCACATTCCAATGTCTGTACCCATGCAAAAATCAGGAGTTTTGTGGTATGCTTTTATATTGAATCAAAGGCATGACTCCATGGTAAGGATGACTTAGTTCATGGAAGAAACAAACACTTTATGACTTGTTAAGCATTAAATATCTTCAGGGTAATAGAAGCCACACATGTTTTTCCAGTTTACCAGCTACTGATCTCTTTTATTAGTTCTGATCTGAAAAAAATTAAAGGCAGTCATAAAAAATAAATAAATCCTATGCAAAAGAATGTGGAGAACAGGTGGCTTCATTAGTAAAACATGAAGTCAGAAGTAGCTCACACAGGCCTAGTTATCTATTGAAGGTAATTCTGGCATGGGGACACTATTACATTTCCAAATTCTATAATGTTCCTTCAGAATGCTGGACCTGTTTTTCACAGAAATGTCCTCTTTAAAGGTCTGAGGAAAACTGTTTCCTTTCAATGACAGGATTCACAGATGCACATATTTCCATGAATGCTTTATAGACTGAAAATGCACGAGGCAAAGCTTGATGGAAAGGCTTTTATGTGGATGCATATGTAGCAGGTATTCAGAGTACACACCTACACTGGTACATTCAAAGCCAATTGCCACCCTTTCACATCATTGCCAGAGAGAAAGCTTAAACTGAAGACTTCAATAATCATTTCCAGAATATTTGTCATGTCGCAGAGGCAGTGTAAGTATACTATTCTGAACATGTTTTATCATTAAACAAATAACATTTTTTCACCAGTATGTATATACTTAGTGTGAACTGGTAATCTATTTTATATTAGTTGTGACACGTTCATGAGAAAAGCCATTTATTTCTTTCCATAATGGAGTAACACAAGTAGACAAGCGTTGAGTTCTTTTCCAACTCTAAGAATAAACCATGATGTGATTATCTCCATTGGATCCTATAAACCACTTTCTAGAATACAATGCAGGCAAGAGTGCCCTGCAGAATTAACTAGCATATAATTCACAGTGCTTACATCAGCTCCATTGGGACCTTGAGGGCCTCGTGGGCCGGGAGGACCTGGTGGACCCTAGAAAAGACAATAACAAAGTTTGACATGATCACATACAGATGCAGCTAACATTTTTATATTTTAAGAACACTAAGTTAGGCTTGTGTTTATAAAGTCACAGTCAAGGGAGCACATCAGGGTTATCAACATGCTAAAGACAATATTACACTAGCAAATGAACCTTTACACATTGGCAGGAGATTAGTACTCAGAAAAAATGAACAGGAGAACAACCCAGGAAGTAAAAATATTCACAATATACATAATGATGTTTTATGTAAGAGTATTCCACAGCATAAAATAAACATATAGTTGGAACAAAACAACAACAACAACAACAACAACAATACAGGACCAGTTTTAGAATTAGGAAATTAAATGAAAGGACCCTGTTTGTAATTGGTGTGTACGTTATTGTGTGTATGGATTCTTAGGTTTGACAATCTAAAATTGAAAGTAATAATTGGATTCAATTTACAAAATGAACCATCTAGCCGGGAGGTGGTGATGCACGCCTTTAATCCCAGCACTTAGGAGGCAAAGACAGGTAGATTTCTGAGTTTGAGGCCAGCCTGGTCTACAAAGAGAGTTCCAGGACAGCCAGGGCTATACAGAGAAACCCTGTCTTGAAAAACAAAATAAAACAACAACAACAACAACAACAACAACAACAAAAACCAAAAACAAAACAAAACAAAAAAAACAAAACAAAAAAAAAAACCCAAATGAACCATCTATGTTCTGGATATATACTGAAATTATCCCAACAAACACATTTGTTAAATTGCTGGACAATATCCCTAATGCTTTGGTTGCAATTGAGACTGTTCAAAGTAAAATAAATAAATCAAGTAATATAATGTAATATTAAATAAAGAAAATAGTTGTGAATACCCAGTCATTACTATTTAAAAAAAATACATTAAATCTCATGCCAAAATCGAAGCCTTCTCTAATGTGCCCTATTACCATATGCTCAAGGAAAATGGATGAGCGACTCATGGAACCATACATACCACTAGACCTAAGAACAGGACTCCAATGTGTCCTCTGTTGCTCTGGAGTATGGCCTAGTCAGTCATATGTATGGTGTACTCCTTTCAGTTATATTTGCTGATGATAGTAATAATTTTTAAAATTTTCTCAATAATAAATCTGGGTATTGTTATTAAAGTGAATAAGAGATAAATAACAACTATGAAAACTTCAAAATACAACCCCTGTGCCTGGGCATAGTTGGGCAACACAAAAAAAAAATGTAAATGCATTCTTGTATTTTTTTTTTTTTTGCCTNATTTTGGTTTATTTGTGTGATTCTTTTCTTTTTGTCTTATTGGTCTTCTTTGTATATTTTAGTTTCTGATTTTTGTGGGATCTTATGCATTTTTATTATTGTTTGTTTGCTTTTTAAAAAGAGTAAAAGAAACCATGAAGTGAGTGGGTATGGAGGAGCTGGAGGAAAGGGGAAAGCATGTTCAGAATACAGTGTATAAAAATCTTCAGTAAAACGTAAAAATGTGGAAAAGTGAAGTAAATTGAAATTGTCATCAATGTTGGATGCATAGTAATTGATAAATATATTTATCCAATACCACTCATTTTCATATAATTTGAAAAATTATTTTCTTGACACATTTACTTGAAAGATTAGGTTGATGTCATGAAGTAAAGAATTCCAATAATAAATTCAAAAATTTGTTACAATATTCTAGTTAATAATACATTTCTCATTAAATCTAGAATGTATTGCAAAGTATAATAAATTTTAATCTCCTTCCATAGTTAGTAATTTTAGAAATCCTACATGGATGCTACATATTCTTTACATATTCCACACCAGTGTCCAAAGAAAAAGACTCACAAAACACTGATGTGGCATTGTATCACATAAGTTATTTAGATTCATTAAATATGTGAACCACTTAATGTCATGTATGCATGCAACATTATTCTTAAATTGATGAAGCAAAATGACATATATTTGAAATAGTATTGACATTTGCTTATTATTGATGAAGCAATAATACAAAACTTGGAATTTAAGAGGGAAAGTAGCACAATATTAAAAATGTTTTGTTAAAAGGATCAAATTGTAATGAAGAAATGTGCATTCAGAGCAGTTGTCTTAAGACTTCCCAGGAGATCTACTGCAGCCAGGGCAACAGATCAGCAGCATCTCTGCTCCTGTGAAGAGCCCCAGTTGGAAGGCTGCAAGGTAGTTGGAAATAGCAAGGACACAGGCCTACTGGGAGACCTGAAGCAACCCAGGGACAGAAGAGGCAGACTCCATACAGTCACCTAGATCAACAAACACCAGGGATATCCAGATGGTGAAAGTCAAGCACAAGACCATAAGCAACAGAAGCCAAAATACTTTGGCATCATCAGAACCCAGTTCTCCCACCACAGCAAGCCTTGAATACACCAACACACCTGAAAATCAGGAATCTGTCCTAAAATCCTATCTCAT
The DNA here is from genome assembly GCF_900095145.1 of Mus pahari. Taxonomy (NCBI): domain Eukaryota; kingdom Metazoa; phylum Chordata; class Mammalia; order Rodentia; family Muridae; genus Mus; species Mus pahari. Next base: position 103,011,827 of record NC_034593.1, on the reverse strand, counting down.
GAAGATAATAGAGTCCTTTAAAGAGGCTATCAATAATTCACTGAAAGAAATATAGGAAAACACAGGTAAACAGGTAAAGGAATTGAATAACACTATCCAAGATTTAAAAGTAGAAGTAGAAACAATAAAAAAAGAAAAACACAAATGGAGGCAAACCTGGAAATAGGAAACCTAGGAAAGAGGTCAGGAATTACAGATGAAGGTATTACCCAAAGAATGTAAGAGATAGAAGAGAGAATCTCATGCATAGAAGATACAATAGGTAGAGATTGACACAAGTGTCAAGGAAAATTTAAACATTAAAAAAAAAAAATCCTAACCAAAAGCATCCAGGAAATTCAGGACACACGAAAAGACCAGATTTAAGAATAAACAGAGTAGAAGAGAATGAAGATTCCCAGCTCAAAGAACCTGAAAATGTCATCAACAATTCAGAGAAGAAAACTTCCCCAACCTAAAGAAAGAGATGGCCATAAAGGTTCAAGAAGCCTATAGAACACCAAATAAATGGGATCAAAAAAGAAAATCTCAGCACATAATTATCAAAACACAAAATTTACAGAGCAAAGAAAGAATATTAAAAGTTGCAAGGGAAAAAAGGTCAAGTAATATACAAAGGTAGACCTATCAGAGTTACACCAGACTTCGCAACAGAGACTATAAAAGTCAGAAGAGCCTCTTCAGTAGATATGCAGACTATAAGAAAACACAAATGTCAGTCCAGGCTACTATATCCAGCAAAACTCTCAATCAACATATATGGAGAAGCCAACATATTCCAGGATAAAACCAAATTCAAACAGTATGTATCTACCAACCCGGCCCTACAGAGGGTCCTAGATGGAAAACTCCAACACAAGGAAGATACTTGCACCAAAGATGGACAAGATATTAAGTATCTTACAACAAAGTCAAAAGCAGAGAGCCACAAGCACATAAAGTGACCTACAAAAACAAACATATCAGGGACCAACAGCCATCTCTTTTTAATATCTGTCAATATTAACAGAATTAACACACCTATTAAAGACATAAGCTAACAGACTGGATATGCAAACAAGATCCAGCATTTTGCTGCATACAAAAAACACACCTCAATAACAAAGACAGGCACTATCTCAAAGTAAAAGGATGGAAAAAGGTCTTTCAAGGAAATGGTCCCAGGAAACAAGCAGGACTTGCCATCTTAATATCCAATAAAATATCTAACCAATAAGACAAATCAGCAACCTTCAGATTGGGAAAAAAAACCTTCACTAACCCCACATCCAATAGAGGGCTAGTATCCAAAATATATAAAGAACTCAAGAAGTTAATAAACAAACAAACAAACACAAAAAACAAAAAACAAAAAAACAAAGCCAATCAAAAAATAGGGTATAGAGCTAAACTGAGAATTCACAACTGAACAATCTTGAGTAGCTGAGAAGCACCCAAAAATGTTCAAAGTCCTGAGTGATCAGGGGAATGCAAATCAAAACAACCCTGAGATTCCATTTTACACCAATCAGAATGACTAAGATCAAAACATCAGGTGACGACAAATATTGGAGAGGATGTGGAGAAAGGAATACTCCTTTATTGGAAGTGGAATTGAAAACTGGTACAACCACTCTGGAAATCAATCTGGAGGTTCCTCAGAAAATTGGAAATAGGTTTACCTGTTGGGAATACCACTCTTGGGAATATACCCAAAAGATGTTTCGCCATGCCATGGGGGCATGTGTAGCACTGTGTTCATAGCAGCCTAATTTGTGATAGCCAGAAGCTGGAAACAACCTTGATGTCCCATGACAGGAAATTGGATACAGAAAATGTGCTTCATTTATACAATGAAATACTACTCATCTATTAAGAATGAGGATATCCTGACTTTTGCAGGCAAATGGATGGAACTAGAAAATACCTTTCTGAGTGAGGTAACTCAGACCCAAAAGCATATGCATAGTATGTACTCACTAATAAGTGGCTATTATTAAAAATTTTTTTTTTCAGAAAACCCAAGATACAGTCCACAGAACTCAAAAAGGTCAACCAGCTGAAGTGCCCAAGTAAGGATGCCTCAGTCCCACTTGGAAGAGAGAAGAAAACAATCCCAAACAGTGTAAGAGTGAGGGAGGAACCTGGGAGCAAAAGTGTATGACAATTGAGGAGTGGTGGCAGGGAGGGAAACCTGATTTGGTATTGAGAGAGAGAAAAGGACTGAAGCCCTGAGGACCAGCAGAAGGAATGGAAACAGGCAACTTCAGGAAATAGGTTGGGAGGACCCTCCAGAATGTACCAGAAACCTGGGATGCAAGGTACTCTCAGGAATCAAATGGAGGGACCTTAGATGAAATGCTCAACAGAAGGGAGAGGGATCTTGTAGAGCCCACCTCCAGCAGAAAGACAAGGCATCAAGTGAGGGATGGGGCTGCCATCCCACAGTCACATCTCTGATCCATAATTGTTCCTGTCTGAAAGGACTGTAGGCTTGGAAATGGAGAGGAGCCTGAGGAAAAGAAGGTCCAGAGACTGGTCCAAAATGGGTCCCAGCTCAAGGGAGGTCCAAAAACCTTACACTACTGCTGAGGCTATAGAGTGCTCACAAAAAAAGGACTACATGACTGTGCTCTGGAAGACCCAACAAGCAGCTGAAAGAGTCAGATGCAGATATTTGCATCCAACCAATGAACAGAAGCAACTGAACCCTGTTGTTGAATTAGGGAAGACTGTAAGAAGCTGAGGAAAAGGGCAAGAGTGTATGAGGATCAGCAGTCTCAATTAATCTGGACCCCTGAGATCTCTCAAAAACACTGGACTACCAAAGAGACAGAATACAGCAGCTGATATGAGGCCCCCAACACACATACAGTAGAGGACTGCAGGGTCCATGTTCATTCAGAGATGATGCACCTAACCCTCAAGAGGCTAGAGGCTGAGGAGAAGGGCGATCCTGTAGGAGGACCAGCAGTCTCAATTAATCTGGACCCCTGAGATCTCTCAAACACTGGACCACCAAACATACAGCATATACCAGCTGATATGAGGCCTCCAACACACATACAGTAGAGGACTTCTGGGTCTGTGTTCACTCAGAGATGATGCACCTAGCCCTCAAGAGACTGGAGGCCCCAGGGAGTTTAGAGGTCTGGTGGGGTGAGGCATGTGGAGGGGGAGGTGGTATAGGATGTGGAGCAGTCAGAGGGTGGATGGGGGAAAGGCGGGATGTAATATGAAGTATAAAAAATAAATTAATTAAAAAAGAAGATAATAAGGAATAGGTCATGGACGTGGGTTTGGTATGCCATAAGAAACCTTCATATATTGCTGAATAGATGAATCAACTAAATAAAACTCCTTTAGCAAAAAAAGAAAAAAAAACAAATGTGTACTGTGGGCAGGCACAGTATCACAGTATCAGGGAAACCCTGTAGAATACAAACCTACCATGGGGCCAACGTCTCCATTTTCGCCCTTTTCACCTGGTGGGCCTGGCAACCCCTACAAAAACATAATTAAAAAAAAAACAGTTATCCATGTACTTTTTAAAAGATACATTTGAAGGATGGAGAGAGGATGTCGAAGATGTTAAAGGGCTTGCTGACATATGTGAGGACCTGGGTTGGCATCCTTGGAACCTATTTAACATCAGCCATATCTGTAATCTTGAGATCTGTCCAGAGATGGAAGGCAAAGACAGGACTATGCTTTGTGGCTCGTTGGCCTATTAGGCAGTGGTAACACAGCAGCAAACATTGAGATAGCCTCTCGAACAGTGAAAGGCAAGACCAAACCAATAGCTACCTCTAACCTACACTCATGCACCAAGAGTCATAATCATTTTTGCTCACCACAAGACAAAAACAAATAGATGCTTTTAGCTAATTTATGATAACAGTAAGTAAATATAAAGTTAAATAAATATGGGGAAATTAAGTTTCAGAAACAAACATACATTAAACTACTTATATTTAAAGTTTTCCTATATTCTACATGGCAATATTTAGAAGTTCAATCCATGCTTTCTATAATATATATTAATTTGAATTTTTGAGTTTTTATAAAAAGAAATAAACATAAATTTTGATCTTATAAACAGCTCTCCCTTAATTCTGTTTTGATCTAGAGTAGACTTCTTACACTTTCATACTCATATTTTATATTTTGTACAATCACAAGCTATTTTCTAAAGCCCCAATGCAGTAACACTTTCAGTTAGGTAACAGTTTGGCAAAATTGCATTCCAATATATTTCCAAGATTATAAATACATTCTGAATTTCAGCTTTAAAATTTAAAAATGCACAAATTATGAAACCCATGATGTTTTCCATGTCTCTCTTTTCCCCAGTCTCTCTCTCTTTTTTTTTTAAATAACATTGTAGTAAATGGATATTACAAACCCAGTGTTAGAAAAAACTCAGGCAGAGACAGGCACATGGCCCTGGAGTTCAACCTGCCTACATATCCATGAGGAAAACTCCATTTCTACTCCATCTCCTGACATCTCCAAACAGATCTGTGTCTATTTACTTGTTTTGACCATAGCAATATTTTTGATTCTTTCTTATAAAGATGAAATTCACAATATACTTTGAAGCAATAATTTTTGCTTAGGTATTGATTTTCAAATCTCCTGTAAGTAGTGGGATCACCAAGTAAAACCTAGAGTCTCAGAAACTATTTGTTGGATGAAAAGTGAACTTGTCCTAAGTAAAACCTAACCAAAAAAGTTACTCAATAAAAGATTCAACATTTGCTAAGATACTAAAAAAGCTCAATTATTACAAAATTTTATGGGATATTAATGCTCCAGTGAAGAACAAAATGTGTAAAACGAACTACTGACAAATGAGCACACATAGCAGAAACTTAGCTAGGGAATGAGCATGGAAAACACTGTGATTCTTATTGGGCAGGAATCATACAAGTGGCTGACTTTTAATGATTTTAATGATGTAATTATCTATATACATGCTATAAACTATACAAAATTATTTTTAATTTTGAGATTATAAAATTCATATGAATTCTTTTTTAATTTGATATTTTATTTATTTACATTTCAAATGTTATCCCCTTTTCTGATCTCCTCTCTGCACAGCCCCTAACCTATCCTCCCCATCCCTGCTTCTAAGAGGGTGCTCCCCCATACCCCATCCCACCTCACTGCCCTGGTATTCTCCTACACCGAGGCATCAAGCCTTCACAGGACCAATGGCATCTCCTCTCACTGATGTTCTAATACACCAGTAAACATGGCAACAGTGCTAAAAGCTATTATTCTAATAAAACTATTAGATTGGAACATCAAAGTAAGAGCTGCAAGTTATTCGATTAGCTCAGTGCATCTGTGCACTGTCTTCCCACAGTGTTCCAGTGTAAGGAGTGGAAATGGGACTCACAGAGCTGTGCTTACACATTTGCCAAGATGACCTTTGATAAATTCATTCTTGTTAACTGACGCTATTCTGTTCTTAGCCTAGGAAACAATTTCTATGTTCTACTAATTGTACAGGACTCCCAGGAAAGAAATTGCTCCAGTGGACATATTTGTAAGTATTTCCAACGTGGTACACTTCTGTTTTGCAAAAAGATGCTTTAATGTCAATTTTGTCTCTCCTCTCTCTCTCTCTCTCTCTCTCTCTCTCTCTCTCTCTCTCTCTCTCTCTCTTTTTATCTTCTCTCTTTCTTTCTTTCTCAAATGTCAGCGTGATATTTAAGATATCAGCTTATACATTTCCCAAATTGTTACTATTTTCTGATGGCAGCTTCTAGAATTTTAATTAGATTAAAAAGAAGAAGAAGAACAACAACAAGAACTAATCAGGCTGAGTATGAAAGACATCGCCCTACCTAAAGTTTAAATCCAAGCGCTGTAACTTCACAAAATTTCCAGATTAGCAAGTATGGGACTTAAGCACTTAAATGTGAAATTTAAGACAGGTGGAGTAAACTCTTCACTTGGACCATTTTCTTTAGAGTGCATTGAACTTAAACATAATGAAATCTTGAAACCCTACACAAAATAATTACATTTTTCCTCTTTGCCCAGGGATTCATTTGTTTTGTTTTGTTTTTTGTTTTTGTTTTTTTGTTTTTTTTTTAGTTTTGAGTTTATATCTAGATGAACTATAGTCAATATTGAAACATAGCTTTTCTTTTATTCACAGTACAAGCATGATTTGAACTGGCCTCTTCTATTTACACATATGATCATTCCTATCAGTTCAGCAGAGTAGGTTAAAAAAAAAGAAATGCTTGACTGTATTTTGAGCCAATTAAAGCAGAATGTTCTTTTTATTAGAGTTAATAGAGACATAACAAATGAGATTCTCTTGTTGCAAAGAAAAAATGAGCGAATTATACCCTACTCTTCTTCAGTGTTCACATGTCCTAGCTGTTCTCTGATATAAGGATGAAGCAGATTTGTTTTAATATTTTTAGTTTAAAAATCACTTGACACATAAGTGATGAATAAAAAATGAATTCAGGTCAAGAATCTACACTTGTTATAGTTCTATAATTATATGTAAACATATTTAATATATCATATATTCCAAACCATATAAATCTTTTATACAGATAAATAATAAGTTCCAAGTCCAAACTCATTTGAGTTAGAGGTTAGTATTTGCTATTTATATTTACTAAAATTATTAATATTTAATCATCTATAAGTACTCAATTAGATAATAAAGATTCATTTAACATGCCAATTATATTAGTTGCTTTAAATTTTTTTAAAAATATGTATGAGCAAATGTAGCATATTTATAATTTCTATATAAATTGGTTTTTGATACCTCAAAAATATTTTAATTGTATATTTCTATATATTTCATAGATTATAATTTCATAGATTATTTTATTGATTCTACAAATACAAAATATAAGACAAAAATCTTTAACCATGAGATCTATGCTTTAAAGTTCATTTTTTAAAGGATCAAGAAGGATCAGTTAAATTAATGGGGAAGAAAAGGAAATTAAAACACTTACGAATGTATTGGCACTTTGACCTTCAGTATTACTTGTTACTTTTAAGGATATGTTACCTCTCACACATGTTGATAAGCAGTATTCACAGCTATATTTATAATTACCTAACAACTTTAAAAGAGTTAAATAAAAAGTAAAGATTTCCTGATTGTCTACTATACATTTAGAATAATTGTGTTATTATTTTGACAAGTAACCATTCAATGGCTATTTCACAATAATACTTATAATTTATGATATTATATCATAATGTAACTGGTACAATTTTATCCAGAGATATTTTATATTAAAAATTAATACTTATTTGATTTTATTTGTAAAGATAAAAATTGCATATATATTTATCCCACGTTCATATAGTATTCTATAACTGCACAAAATTGTAGGTATTGTGATTTAGATGTTTATACTTTTGCAAAAAATCACTAGTGTGACAAAATTATTATCCATACAGTACATGAATGTCATTTAAACCAAGCTATCATCACTCAAAGAAGGAATAGGCAGGTACATCACACTCAAGTGGAAGAAGATAGGCAGGTGCTTCGAACGTTTGCAGAAACCAGCAATCATCCAGCAGAAAGGGAAAAACAACAGGGAGGACAAATTGGATACCATGCAGTGTTCTCTTTGACAAGTTTATAATAAAATCTATATAAAAGTTTTGTATCCTTTACTGTTTTACAATTTAATATTGGGTTTGGGGATGTTTTTTATTATTTATCCAATTGTTGTATTACTTTTATTTTTTTACAGTTCAGTATTAGCCCCTGAAGTTCTGAACTCCCACAGTTCCTTATCCCATTCCTCCTTCCCCCTGTCTCGAAGAGGATGTCTTCACCCCACCTCCCACCCCCGCCAGGCCTCCCCAATCCTTGGGGCCCCAAGTCTCTCCAGGGTTAGGTGCTTCTTCTCTCACTGAGGCCAGACCAGCAGTCCTCTGCTGTATATGTGTCAGGGGCCTCATGTCAGCTAGTGTATGCTGTCTTATTGGTGGTTCAGTGTTTAAGAATCTCAGGGGTCCAGAGTAATTAAGACTGCTGGTCTTTCTATGGGGTCATCCTCCTTCTCATAGATTGTGAAATATATTTTTAAAACAAATATTAATTAAACAATACATTAATATTTGTTTTTAAAATATATTTCAGAAACTATAGAATCATTACTTTCCTATTTCCATTGATCTATTATCTACTTATTTTGTCTGTTATTAAGACACTGCTGCAGTTGGTTGGCCACTTCAAATTCTTTTAAGTTTTGTTATTCATCTGAAATACTAATTACTTTAGAAGACTCTTTCAAGTGTTCTGTTTTGTTTTTTAACTATCAGAGCCACAAGACAGTAGTTCACTTTTTAAAACAAGATGATAATCAAGGTAAGGTCTTATGTGTCAGAAAGAGAAACCAAGTAAATGCATTTTCAAATGCATGTTCAAGATGAGTGATCCCTCTCCTCCTCTCCTTTCTCTCTCTCTCTCTCTCTCTCTCTCTCTCTCTCTCTCTCTCTCTCTCTCTCACACACACACACACACACACACACATACACACCCCCCACCACCACTACCACCACCACAAGCAGGAATACACAGATACTTTGTTTCTCTGCAGCTGGACATCTAGAGTAAGACATCAGTGGAAATCATGCACAGGCTTCTTACCTGAAGACCTATGGGTCCAGGAGGTCCAGGGAAGCCTCGTGCTCCCTCATCACCTTTTTGTCCAAACATTCCCTGCTGTCCTCGGGGACCTGCCTCACCGTCTCCTCCCTAGATAATAGCAAGATACTGGTCAGTATTGGAGAAATAACTATAATACATTATTATAGAAATGAAACCATTGCTAATTTTTTTTTCAAAGCAAATCTACCAAATAATTCCAAAACAGACTCAATTGCCATTGTCTTCGGCAAATATGCCATTGTTTGCTTCTCAAGCATTCTTTGTTTCTGGAGTTTAGTTGATTTTATTTGGTCACACCAAATAAAGTAAATATGGTCCAGTAGACAAATAATGTTCAAATTCATTAGATATTAAATGATGTTCCTATGGTTCTTATTTAAATGGTATCATTATAATAATTACAGCTACTTACATTGGGTCAGTGTTTAGCATACAAGTAAACTTATTAGCACACACCATCATCTAGATATATAATTAACAGTTCATAAATTTAATCAAGGCACTAAAAGTACCTAAGTTTGTGGAATAAAGAGGTAAGAATACTTACAGCGATTCCAGGAGCACCAACAGGTCCTTGAAGACCCGGGGGACCAGGAGGACCCTAAAGTGACATACAAGTCAGAAATCTTAAAAGCAGGGCTTCAAAGGTATCAGCTAAATTAAAAACAAAAACAAACATAAACTCCAAAACAAAAAAATAATGGCTGCTCAAGACCTGTATTCCTTTGGAAATGAAGACATATTATTTAGATGTCTTTGTAATTACCTTAGCAACTATCAAGTATTATATTTCATACAGACATATAGTTTCATATGTATGTCATGTTTATATAATTCAAGCTTAAATTGTTATTTACTAAAACATGAAAACACTCTGCATCTGAATGTTATAGATATCTAAGAATCGATTCTTCTACTAACATAAACCGTGATCAAGGCTTTTTTTTTTTAAATTTTTTTTAAAAATTAGATTTCTGTAATGATTTTATATGAGGATCACATGTAAAATTTTGCTTAAACTATCAACTGGATTCTTAGATGCTATTCATAGAATACATTGACATATGAAATATAAGAATTTCTGTGCATACACACATGTTATGCATTTCAGTGCTTACAACTAGTTTGAACAATTTCATAGGTATTATGAGTCATCCATACATAAGCATTTCGTGGTTTTTCTTGTATGAACTAATCCATAAATAGAGTTAGGTATTATTCTTTTTTTACATTTTTGTCAACTTTCCAGGAGCTAAAGTCATTTGTAAAAGGAAACCTCAATTGAGAGAATTCTCCTACATGAGTGGGCTGTGTGCATGCCTGTGGAACATTTTCTTGAGAAGAGACTGATGTGCAAAGGTTCAGCCCATGGGAAGGAGAGTGCCACCCCTGAGTCTGTGCTACTGAAGGTATAATAATGCAAGAGGAGAAAGCCAGGAGGAGCAAGTGGGTAAGCTGCACTCCCTGTGGCCTCTGCATCAGCTCCTCTTCCAGGTACCTGCCTTACTTTCCTGCCCTGACATCCTTTGATGATGGACTTTGAGTCTTAAGTGTAAGTTGTCAAAATTTCAAAAAAATTTCCCACCTATATATTTGTGTGATTCTAGAATTTAATCAATATTTGTCATTACAGAATGAAATAAAATTCAATTATATGAATAGGTTATATTAATAAGACTACAGTAAATATAAGAGAATTATAACCATTGTATATATGTACATGCATATATACATAAATATCTTTTATTTGATTTATTTGCACATTCACATATGAGTGTATGTGTGTGTGTGTGTGTGTGTGTGTGTGTGTGTGTGTGTGTGTTGTACGTCCATATACATATGTGAAGGACAAAGTAAGATGTCAGGGTGTGTTGTATTTGTGCTCTATGTAGATATTCATAGGAGAAGGACAGAGTAAGATGCCTGTGTTGTATGTGTGCTCTATGTACATATGAATAGGACAAGGACAGAGTAAGATGTCCTGTAACTCTTTCATTTACTTCACTGAGTAATGATCTCTCATTGAACCCAAACCTAGACTGACTTACAGCTGTTCCTGCATCCTATATGCGATCAAGGATCTCAACATTGGTCTGCATGCTAAAGAAGCAAGTGTCCTTGCTTTTTAAGGCATTTCCCAAATCTTGTAACTATATATTTTTATTAGGATAAAAGTTTCCTTGGTTACTATTTTAGATAAATCAACAGGTACATATTAAAGCTACTTCTACTTAAATTCACAGTAAAACAATGACCATGATAAAGATGTGCTTCAGCAAAATGTTACTATAGTAACATATCCAGGAAAGTGGGTCAGGGATGACGCTCCCTCACCACAGTGTAAAAACTCACATTTTCGCCTTTGTCACCTTTGCTGCCCTTTTGGCCTGGTTCACCAATTTCACCCTGTGTTGAAAAGATGCATGTTAAAGCTAATTTTCAAGTTACCATACTGCAATTCCATCATTATCGTTGAACTCTAACATTTTACCCTTAATACAATTACAGCTAGGATTTAAAAACTGTGGTTTCAATGTAAATCCTCCCTCTGACTCTGTTGTTCTATAACTGGCCAATTCATAGGAAGACCAAGTCAGCATCCCACTGAGGACTACAACAAGAAATGCAGCTAAAAAACTGACTTTGCCCTGGATATCACTACCGTAAATTGACAGTGGAATTACATTGATCTCTATACCTATAAGGAAACGGTTATGAAATGCACTTTTTTTCTTTTCCCCCAGTTTTCAAATTAGCAAGATGATAGGAATATTATTTCACAATTTTTAAATATAACAATAAAATTAAAGACTAAGTCGAAACAATAAAATCCCACGTTTTGTATAAAATGTTGGGAACATTTATTTATATGTTGCTAAAAAAGATTATTTATGCAACTACAGACTGTTTTCATTCTTGTGTTATAAAGTATCTGGACCAAACACGGACTAATAATTATTTTCAAATTACCGTTCTTTAAGAAACATATGTTTAAAACATAAAATTACTGTTCTCTTATTACATTTTATATAACTACTCTATATGTTTTTGATTATATAAAAAGGTATCGAAGTTAAAATAAATAAGACCACAAATCTTCCACTTTAGAATTAATTTTCAATTAGTTGTAGAGTTCCTGAGAAAACACTTAATGTTCTTTGATAAGATACACCAACAGGAACAATAACACCAACCTTGTCTCCATCTTCTCCAGGAGAGCCAGCAGGACCAGCAGGTCCTGGGAGACCCACAGGGCCTTGAACCCCATCTCTACCTGCAGGACCCTGGGGACCCTTTTCTCCCTGCATTGAAAACACAAGATATCATTAAATTGCTCTTAAAAAAAGACATATATTTTGTACATAGTTAAAAAATAATGCATACATAAGTAAAATAAATTTACATGCAGATGCCCATAAGTGTGTAAACACAAATATACATATATACACAACTACAGATCTAGAAAGAAATTATTTAATCTTTCTGGAAAACAAATTTCAAGCTGCAACAAGCAAACAGAAACAATGAAGTTTCCTCTGTAAGTAACTAATAATGCCAGGAAAATTTATGTCCTTTTTAAAAATTTATCAGTCTCTGGCTCCATTCTATAAAATTTATTAGATGCAACTGAGAAAATAAATACTTTAACAAAATATTTTTTCCCAAACAAATATTTGCAAATCATATGTCTACGGTCTCTGGAAACACTCTAAACCTATACCTTGTCTTACTAGCACTAATGATGTTAGAGTCAAACACACATATAATTTTATGATAGGATGTACCCAGTTCCCATTTTTACAAGTGTTTTGTAGATTCTATGAGGTGAGATATTTAATTCATATCTGCTTTTCCTGACAGCAAACAACATGTGCTGGGTCTCTCTTTTTCTTCATTTTTGTGCCTCTTTGAGAGTAGCATCATTTTTTTCCTATATGGAAATTTATGTATAGTGAAAATTAGTGTATGCTGATAAAATTAACCTCTACAACCATGAAAAGTATGCTTTGAATTTTAAAATACTATATTTCTCAGTACTAGTATTTCCATCAGTTATGCAGAAAGCAATGTTCTTGATTGCACTTAGTAGTTTTCCTTTTGTTGCATTAACTGGGAAGCTACAGGTGCTTGTCTTACCACTGTGTCACACACTGATCTCCCAGTCTCCTGTCCCTTTATAATAATGTATGTTTCTTGATTTTTGTCTCCAGTTATCTCCTTAAAACAATAGTTTTAGGGCTGTAGATATCAAACCCAGGGCCACAAAACTGCTAGGAAAGCCATTAGCAGCAGGATACCTTCTCACCATCTCCAAATTTATTTCCTAATTTAAAAGCATTTCCATTTTCTTCACTGAAACTTGTTAAATATTAGTATCTTTTCCCTGAGCTACAGAAATCACTTACTGCCTTCATATATTCATGTCTTGTCCTTCCGTCCACTTCATTTCTTCACTACAACTGAAGAGCCAGTCAGGTCATATCACATCATTAGGTGAATTTATTTACTTTATCATTCTTTGGAGTGATCACTTGCCCCACCATGATGTTTAGTGTTAACTGTCTGCTTACAGAAGTTAGAATTACCTAGGAAAAGACTCTGGGAATGGCTGTGGGGATTGTTTTGATTGAGGATGAAAAACCTGCCTACCATGGTGGGTACGATTCCTGGGTTGGTGCATTCTAGACGGTCATAAGCAATAAGTAGTCTTTTGCTCTCTGCATTAACAGACATGCAAAGTGATCAGCTGCCTCAAACTCTTGCAACCTTGATTTTCACACTGATTGTGGATACCTTGAACTGTGAGCTAAAATAAACACATTCTCCTAAAAGTTGCTTTTGTCTGAGTATTTTATGACACAAATAGGAAAAATAAAAAGACAATACATTGATCTATTTCCTACTGGGAGCTGAAGGCATCTAATGATAAGGGGAACGAAATAGTTTCACTACAAATCTAACTGCTACTGCTTCATTGCTAATTTATACAACTCTAATAATATCACAATTCTTGGAATTTATCTCTCCTCACTCAAGAGATTTCAAGTGTTATTCAATGGTCATTGCCTCATCTCTTTTTATCACAGTCTGTTTCACATGATAACAACTGTAGTGATGGTTATTCAGTGAAAATATCACAATTCCCCATGATGCTTCAAAAGTGTAAGTGCATACAATCCTCAGACTCCTATGACTGTCTTATTTTCAGACATAGGGAAGTAGGCACTGATATTAAGAACAACCCTGAGATTCCACCTCACACCAGTCAGAATGACTATCCCAGATATTATTGCACATGCCAGCAAGATTCTGCTGAAGGGACCCTGATATCGTGGCCTCTTGTGAGGCTATGCCAGTGCCTGGCAAACACAGAAGTGGATGCTCACAGTCAGCTATTGGATGGAACACAGGGCCCCCAATGGAGGANCTAGAGAAAGTACCCAAGGAGCTGAAGGGGGCTGCAACCCTGTAAGTGGAACAACAATATGAACTAACCAGTACCCCCTGAGCTCGTGTCTAGCTGCATATGTANCAGAAGATGGCCTAATCGGCCATCATTGAGAAGAGAGGCCCCTTGGTCTTGCAAATTTTATATGACCCAGCACAGGAATGCCAGGGCCAAGAAGTGGGAGTGGGTGGGTAGGGGAACAGGGGCAGGGGGAGGGTATAGGGAAATTTTGGGATAGTATTTGAAATGTAAATAAAGAAAATATCTAATAAAAAAAATTCTGGTGACAGCAGATGCTGTCAATGATATAGAGAAAGAGGAAAACTCCTCCATTGCTGGTGGGACTGCAAGCTGGTACAACCACAATGGCAATCAGTTTGGCCGTTCCTCAGAAAATTGGATATAGTTCTACCAGAAGATCCAATAATACCACTCCTGAGCATATATCCAGAAGATGCTCCAACATGTAATAAGGACACATGCTCCACTATGTTCACATCAGCCATATAATAATAGGCAGAAGCTGGAAAAAAAACCAGATGTCCCTCAACAGAGGAATGGATTCAGAAAATGTGATACATTTACACAATGGAGTACCAGGCAGCTATTAAAAACAATGAATTTATGAAATTCTTAGGCAAATGGATGAATCTGGAGGATATCATCCTAAGNGAAGTAACTCAATCACAAAAGATCACACATGATATGCACTCATTAATAAGTGATTATTAGCCCAGAAGCTCAGAATCCTTCTTAGAAGGGGGAACAAAATACCCATGGAAGAAGTTAGAGACAAAATTCAGAGCAGAGACTGAAGGAAGGACCACCCAGAGACTGCCCACCTGGGGATCCATTCTATAAACAACCACCAAACCCAGACATTATGGCAGATGCCAACAAGAGCTTGTAGACAGGAGCCTGATATAGCTGTCTCCTGAGAGGCTCTGCCAGTGCCTGGCAAATACAGAAGTTGATGCTCACAGTCATCCATTGGACAGAGCATAAGGTCCCCAATGAAGGAGCTAGAAAAAGTACCCAAGGAGCTGAAGTGGTCTGAACCCCCATAGGGGGATATAAATATGAACTAACCAGTACCCCCAGAGCGCCTTGCAACTAAACCACCAATCAAAGAAAGCACCTGATGAAACTTGTGGCTCTAGGTGCATATGTAGCAGAGGATGGCCTAGTTGGTCATCAATAGAAAGAGAGGCCCTAGGTACAGTGAAGGATCTATGCCCCAGTATAGGGGAATGCTAGGGCCAGGAATAGGCATGGGAGAGTTGTGGAGCAGGGGGAGAAGTTAGGGGATAGGGGATTTTCAGAGGGGAAACCAGGGAAGGGGATAACATTTGAAATGTAAATAAAGAGAATATCTAATTAAAAAAAACTTCATTAATCATGAACTAAATAAATTGAGAGAGCTGAGCTCTCAACTATGTTCTGCTTGGCTGGAAGTCAGAAGCCTATTCAACTTCAAATTTTGCCGTTTTTATGCACTGTTGACTTTAATATATTCATTTCTCATTTTATTTTATTTTAATTGTGAAGTATGGAAATGTGTTCATGGTATTATAATATGAGAGGAATTTCACATACCCCTACTTGTACCTTTAGATACTGCATCCTTCTTTGAGCTTCATGGTGAACATGAGGCAATCCATATGCACAGGCAATATATACCTTAAAAGTCTACTTTCCTTCATTCAAGGGTGTAACTGTCTAATATTTCAAATACAAGCTTTACTTTCTGTATTCCACTTTCATTGTTCTTTGTCTTTTGAAACATTGAACAAAAGTACTCTTCCTTGTCTCTTGCATATGCAATGATTTATAATCACTTACAGTGTATATTACTCTATTTTTAAGGGATATTTCACAACTATCCATACTGGTTCTCTCCATGTGGAGTCTGGATCTCTGTTCTCTCCCAGAACTGCATCCCATGTAAATGAAATGCTTTGGTTCTAATCCTATTATTCTAAATAGCAACCCAGGTTTATAATCTGGCCCTCATCATTCTACAGTCAAACAGACACATACTTCTATTATAGAAAAAGTATTTGGAACTGATTTTCCTTGAAATCCCTGACTTCTATTGCCTAAATTCTTTTAGCTAATTAAGCATTGACCTCACATTGTTTCAGATTGGCCTATTTTTCATATCACATTACTACAACTGTAAGATCAAAAGATACATAATTAACAGAACTTTATGTCTATAATCTAAAGAGGCACCACTCATCTACGGAAATCATAATTTTCTTTAAGAATAAGTTTCCCAATCAAAATATGTCTCCACAGTGATAAGTTGAAAAAGGTTTCGCCTTCGCGTTCCAATCCCACCTTCCAAGGTCCTTCTCATTGGACTGATAAGTTGGAGGCCCTTTTTCGGCCATAATTATCATCATCAGTAGGTATTCTGTACAGTTTTGTATTTTGTTTTCCAGTTTATTTTTCTTTCAGGATGCTGAGTGGTTGGGAGGGGGCATAAGCTACACACGAGTTCTACACCATCTCTTTCATCTTTTACTCCACTCACACCTGTATCTTCAGAGAACTAAACACTTACAAATTTTAACTCAGACCAAAACTGTTATTTGAATGTAGGAAAACAGAAAATGTAGTAAACATTTTGGCTAACATTTCCACATGATCTTGGGAGACTTTTCCACAAGCATCTGTGGGTAGTTTAACATCGCCAGAGCCGACAATCTTCCTTAAGATATGACTTAATTCAGTAGCTACCAGTAAGTTTTCCTTAGTACTGAAGTACAATAATGAGAATACCTGTAGCTCTAGGTTTGGGGAAATGAGAGAGTATAATTGAGCAAAGATTTCATGGTCTGCTAGCAAGGATATCACCAACTGTCGAGACTTGTAGGACCTTAGTCTACTTAAATATTTTTCATTAGTCTCTTTAAATTAATTTTCAAAATAACGGACAGTGCTTTTGACTTTAGTATTTGATTTAGTATTTTAGTTTATAAATCAAATATGTATTCAATTTAAATCAAAGGACTGAATACATTATCCTCATAGAACTTATATTTTCAATTTGTATAAAAAGCAACGAAGTCCCTTTTATCTGTATTCATCCTTCACTGCACAAGTTATGTATGGCCTACATTTTTCAAATAAGTGGAATCTAAGACACTGAGCCCATTTCCCTCTATCTCTTCACAGTGAACCATACAGTATAAGACATACGACCTTAGAAAATTTCTCAGCACAAATCTACAATATGGCTTTGCTTCAAAGCAACAATTATATCCAACAGTGTAAAGGTAGCATTCTAACTTTCAGAATAAATTGCAAATAAAATAGCAGGACTATCATGGTTTGAAAGTGCTCCCCCAAAAATATATTGAATATGTCACTGTCTATGCAATGGTTAGAAGTTGGGGCCTCATTAAAAAATGGGGTACAGAGCTAAATAAAGAACTCTCAACTGAGGAATATCGAATGGTTGAGAAACACCTGAAAAAATGTTCAACATCCTTAGCCATCAGGGAAATGCAAATCAAAACAACCCTGAGATTCCATCTCACACCAGTCAGAATGGCCAAGATTAAAGATTCAGGTGACAACAGATGCTGGCGAGGTTGTGGAGAAATAGGAACACTCCTCCATTGCTGGTGGGATTGCAAGCTTGTTCAACCACTCTGGAAATCAGTCTGGCGGTTCCTCAGAAAATTAGACATAGTACTACCGGAGGATCCTGCTATACCTCTTCTGGGCATATACCCAGAAGATCTTCCAACTGGTAATAAGGACACATGCTCCACTATGTTCATAGCAGCCTTATTTATAATAGCCAGAAGNTGGAAAGAACCCAGATGTCCCTCAATAGAGGAATGGATACAGAAACTGTGGTACATTTACACAATGGAGTACTACTCAGCCATNAAAAACAATGAATTTATGAAATTCTTGGGCAAATGGATGTATTTGGAGGATATCGTCCTTAGTGAGGTAACCCAATCACAAAAGAAGTCACTAGATATGTACTCACTGATAAGCGGATATTAGCCCAGAAACTTGGAATATCCAAGACACATTATGGAAAACAGAAGAAAATCAAGAAGGATGANCATTTGTGGATACTTCATTCCTCCTTAGAATGAGGAACATAACCCCCATGAAAAATTATAGGTACAGCGACAAAGTTTGGAGCTGGGATGAAGGGATGGACTATCCAGAGAGGACCCCATTCGGAGTCCATCCCATCATCAGCCACCAAACCTAGATACTAATGCTCATGCTCATGCCGGCAAGATACTGCTGAAGGGACCCTGATACTGAGGCCTCTTGTGAGGCTACGCCAGTGCCTGGTAAACACCGAAATTGATGATCACAGCCAGCTACTGGATGGAACACAGGGTCCCCAATGCAGGAACTAGAGAAAGTACCCAAGTACCTGAAGGGGGCTGCAACCCTGTAGGTGGAACAACAACAGGAACTAACTAGTACCCCCTGGGTTTGTGTTTCTAGCTGCATTTGTAGCAGAAGATGACCTAATCGGCCATCAGTGGGAATAGAGGCTCCTTGGTCTTCCAAACTCCATATGACCTAGCACAAGGCAAGGCCTGGGCCAAGTAGTGGGAGTGGGTGGGTAGGGGAACAGAGGTGGGGGGAGGGGTATGGGAATCTTTCGGGATAGCATTTGAAATGTAAATAAAGAAAATAATAATAAAAAAAAAGAATAACAAACAGAAAAAAAAAAAAAAAAAGAAGTTGGGGCCTAATGAAAGTGATCATTCCATAAAAACAAAGATAAATGAATAGTATTAGAAATTGATTGGGTTCATTATTTTAAAAAAGTAAATAAATATAAAAAGGGGTTATCCCACTCTCTCTTAGTCTTTCATTGTCATAGCTGAGTATAAAACAAGGGTTTCCTGAGACTCTTCATTTGGGATTTCTTAGTTTCCACATCAGCACTCAGTATATTACTGTTCATATTGAATTGTCAAGGGTAGTATTCTATCTCAGGACTGAAAAGACTAAAACACATAAATATCAGGAAAGGATGATGAAAGAAAAATATGTGGACAATGAGTATAATTCCATTCCTAAAGCCAAAGACAGTAATTAAAGGGCAGTAATATTTTGAATTACAAGTTTAAACTCAAGTGTGTCTGACATCTTACAAGAAAAAGTATCAAGCTATATTTATGTGCATCTTCACACCCTTTAATCTATACTGATTTAATTACTTTGTGTATTTCTCTTGAACGATGAGAATATGTTTTATATAATTCAATACAATTGCAGCAAAGAAAGATACAAAAGAGACAAAACTAATAAAGTGACTGAGGTCCACAATAATTGATATACAAAAATTTTAAATCCAATAACTATACCATACAATAATCAGATATTTCCCATCTCAGTTACCACTGAGCAGAACTCGGTTTCCATGAGAAGCTCAAATATGCCCTGGGGGTACATTTATTAACTATGGAAACACTGGAGATGAAATTCATATTCCAAGAGGTATAAAAAATTCACATTTTTCTAATGTAAAGCAGCAAGGTATGTAAAATTTAATCAAAACTCCCATTTTCCCTTTTAAATGAGCAAAATTAGAAGCCTTTTACATTAATAACATTCCACTCCCTCACAGATATAAGGGCTTCATAACTTGTGGGGAAATGCCATCTCGTCTAATTGAATTTCAAAGTTTCTCTATTGTAAGAATACAAGGAGCTGTCTTCCTATGCCAGGCACATCTGCAGGGAGAGTGCAGTGAGGTGTGAAGAGCTAATATTCTCGAATAAAAAGTAATCATGTGTGCAGGTTGGCAGTGTCGTATATTTTCCCCTCAGCCTTACTTACAGGAGCACCTTTTTCTCCAGCTGGACCAGGAGGGCCCTGGGGGCCTGGACGTCCTGGCAAACCAATTGGACCTGCTGTGCCTGCTGAGCCTCGCTCTCCAGGAGAGCCCTAGAACAGGAGAACAAGGATATCTTGTTATTAATACCGAAAACGAATACTGCCATGAGAATATCTTACTTAACAATAAAAATATAATCTAGTAAAAAAAATCAAACTAAATTTGAAAGAATTTTGAGAACTTGGAAGAAGATATACCAACCAAATGCAGGCCTAATTCCTAATTCCTGTATTAAGAAGAGATGATATTGCCGGGCGTGGTGGCGCACGCCTTTAATCCCAGCACTCCGGAGGCAGAGGCAGGCGGATTTCTGAGTTCGAGGCCAGCCTGGTCTAGAGTGAGTTCCAGGACAGCCAGGGGTACACAGAGAAACCCTGTCTCAAAAAAAAAAAAAAAAAAAGAGAGATGATATTTAAAAATTTCAAGCAATGGAAAGGTACCCTAAACATTAACATAATATGTAGGTTCCCTATAAAATAAAAGGAAGCAAGTGTTACTTGGATGTATTATGACTGACATGTGTTTGTGGCATTTATTTTGGAAAAATGTGTTTGTGAAAGTAAAGTATGCATAATATTTGAAATTAACCTAAATATTATATATAATTTTCATGTATCTCAAGAAGAGATAGAATGCTGATTTGAATCTAAGGATTGTACAGAGTGTGTAGATGTTATATATTATGATTAGAAAGCAAACTATTTTACTTTCTGCCTTAAAGCATTCTTAAGATTAAATTTCAGAATATTATCTTCCTATGGAGGCTGCATTAAAATTAATAACAAAATATATTACTTTTCTATAGTTAAAATATTTATCATGATCTTGTCAGATCTCATCAGCATTAAAACAAACGATGGGAAGTCAAGACAAAGGGCTTTTCACAATATACCTGTGCCCTAATGTATAACACCAATCCATTTTTTCCTACTTGTTATTACAGAAATTTTCTAAGCCTAGCTATCTGCAACAATTGAATGTTCAACATCAATTTTACTTTATCTACAAATAAATGCAAAGTTAAAATCTCTGATGGTACCTATTGATTAAACAAATGACGTACAGCAAATCTGAAAATAGTAAACAGTCTCACAACAGCCTTGAACAAATAAAACTTTCTAATTTAACAATATTGCATTACTCTCTTTTCTTTAGTTTTATCTCAATTTCAGAAGAAGGTCCTGTTTATAAATTCGCCAAAAGTACAAAGGGAGTTTGTGCTCATAGGACATTAGGAAACAGCTTTGAGAAATTCATCCTCAAACTTAATATTTTTCATAAACCTTAGATATTTGTATTGATAAAAACTTTTGAGTGTGTACATAGTAAATATAATTATTCTGTGTAGTAAGCTAAATCATTACATGAACAAAACAATTATGTATAAGCAGGTTAATCTTTTAGTACTCAAATTTTTTTTGCAATGACCAAGCACTTTTGGTAGCCACAGGCACAACGAAGTTTGCCATAAATAAATGTGCCAATTGGTAGTGTGATCCTTCTCTTTCCAGCCCTGCAACCAGAGTTTTCTGATCTTGACTTGGTTGTTTTAGGCTCATTTTCTCACCAATAAAACAGGAACAGAAATAGTCTGTGATCCATCTCATGAAATGTTTAGTATTGTGATGTACCTAAAGATCTTAAGGAAATGCTTATCTGACAACAGGAATACAATTGATCTCACATACTTATGCCCAGGCTTCTCTACACTTCAAAGATATACATAACATTAAGTAGTAAGGAAACTGAAAGTAGATGGAAGTCATTAAAGACAGGGAGGTTCTATTGTGCCACTTGTGCCACTAAGGTCATGTTGATAGGGAGAGGACAGCATATTCCACAAAGCATTATTATATCCTTGAGTTTTGACAGTAATGGCAATTTATAAAAAAAAAAATTAAAAAGAAACTTAGAGAACTATCATTTTTGTATTTTGTGATTTAGATAGCAATGGTCCATGAAGTTTAAAAGGTTAGCAAATGTTATTTCTCATTTTGATTCCTATGAACACAGCTTCATACTAGATATTAACCACTATAGAAAATGTATTTTCATGTTCCTTAACTTTGAAAGAGAATATGCTTTAACACTTTCTGATCTTTAAACCTTCTACTAAATTTCTTCCTTTACCCTGTTTGTACAACCCATCCTTTAAATACTGCTACATCTTCCTATAACTCTTGGAATGGAAACAAAACAAGAAACTCCAACACTGGGGTGTATCCTTGGACTAGTGAGAATGGGGCTGTTTCTCTAACCTTTGCACAAAAGAAGACACTAAAAAATTACTTTCAGTTACGTTCTGACAACAGGAATACAATTGTTTGTTTCATATTCAAGTGAGGTTTTTAAAATCATATAAAAGTAGAAATCACACAAGCCATCTCATCAGCATTCAGTGTAAATGAGGTCCACTGAGGAAAAACAAATGCAAGCGTGTTCATATGATCCAAAGCTATATAGAGAGGAAAAACAAAACTGTATTGCCATCTTTTGATGGTAAATATGGTGACCTTCCTTATAATATTATGAAGTCATTAAACCCTCCTAACAACACACTTTAAATCACATAAAATAAAGGTCTAGGGGCTGGTGAGATGGCTCAGTGGGTAAGAGCACCCGACTGCTCTCCCGAAGGTCCAAAGTTCAAATCCCAGCAAGCACATGGTGGCTCACAACCATCCTTAACAAGATCCGACTCCCTCTTCTGGAATGTCTGAAGACAGCTACAGTGTACTTACATATAATAAATAAATAAATCTTTAAAAAAAAATAAAGGTCTAGGTAAAATATCAAACATTATTAGAATTTGTAGTATAAACCTTGAATGACCAACTCAAAATCTGTACTATTTGATGCACTATTTTTCCCTGACCACTGTCTGTATACAGATTGACATTCCTTGGGTGTAACAGCTTTGTTCTTAAGAACAAAGTGGAACACATGGCTCAAGAGTCATTGGGGCTATTATTCTAAAATATCTTTTGTCTCATCTGAAAAATAAACAAAATGCAGCAGAATAAAGAGGTGTTAGACATCAGTGGGAGGAGTGGCCCTTCGACCTGAGGATGTTTGATGCCCCAGTGTAGGGGAATGCCAGGGAAGGAAGGCAGGAGTGGGTGGGTGGGGGAACACCCTTATAGAAGCAGTGAGATGGGGGATGGAATAGGGGCTTTCCCAAGGGGAGACCTGGAAAGGGGAAAACATTCGAAATGTAAATAAAGAAAATATCCAATTAAAAAATAGAAAATGAGACAAAAAAGAATTACAACAGAGACATGTAAGCTATTGAAGAAATGATGAGGAGAAGTAATTAACAAAGGAGAAGTTAGAATTCAAAATATTAAGGTTTACTAACAAAAGAGAAATCAACAAGTTTGGCGTAAAGACATTCACTACAAGCTGGAAAATGCTGGAAACACACTTCATGACCTTCCTGTTTGCTTCCTCACATCTTTGCTTTCTACATATAAAGAAAATTCTATCACTCCCAGAATAACAACAAGCCCTGAGTTAATAAATTAAATAAGATATAATTATTAATTTAATTAAAAGCATGGGGGAAAGGCTTTTGCCAGCCTTCACATTGTGACTTTAAAATACCAGTTTTAAAGATTTATCTCTAATCGTGTGTGAGTGTGTGTGTGAGTGTGTGTGTGTGTGTGTGTGTGTGTGTGTGTGTGTGCACGCGCATGCGCATGCGTACATGCTCTTGGTTTGTGATTATGAATTCAATGATGACTTCAGAGACCACAGGAAAGTAGTGGACCCAATGGGGCTGAGTAACAAGTTGGTGACTGACAGTTGTATAATACTCTCGAAGAGTACAGTGTTTTGAAAAACACGAGGGTGTCAATATATCACATGGCTAAGAATCAAAGGACAATACGAATAATGATATAGGAATGTCATTGTTACTAGAATCACATTATGAAGAGGATTTGTCGACCATGATCATTAGGTTGATTCTGAAGGCAATTTAGATCCCCAGGTTTGGTTCAATAAGATAATGGCATAGATAGCGAAGTATGTTAAACTCATATCTACTACTATTGGGAAATGAACTGTTGGAGGATAGGTAGCAAAATGAACTGAGTCAAGGAGAAGAATTAAAACATTGTTAGGAAGAAAATAAAAGGACTAAGGAAAGAAAATGGTTGTCAAAATGAAGATAAAGTACTGTGAAGCTAATCAACACGCCTTAAGTAGGAGAAGATAAAATAAAAACAGGCTTCTAAATATGGCATCTTGTGTACCATGGTGATGCTTCAGAGCATTGTGGAGGACAAATCTGACCTTAAAAATATGAGCTCTGCACTCTGTTCCTGTGCCATTGACACACATGTGCAGGAATATAAGGGAAGCTAAAATGGCACTTGTTCACAGCCTATTATTTCATAATGTGACAGAGCTGTGTAATGTCACTACTAGCACATGAAATTACATCTTTTCATTTTTACTTGATATTTTTTAATCACTAAAAAATTCAAGTATCATAGAGTACATAAATCATACTGAATATAATGTATTTGAAATTGAAGGTTATTTTATTATTAATTATTAAATGAAAGACTGAATAGGGAGACAAATTCAAACCATAACCTCTCCAGCTTTTTTTCTGTTGATGACTTTCTTTTGCTTACAATTCTGATTTATGTCGTTAAGAGGTAAGACAGTTCCATATCTCCTGCCAGAGCAAATCCCTCCAAACTCCCTAACCCTTCTGCTTTAGCACTCATCAGTGCCTGCAGTCAGTCTGCAGTTAGCAGAAAACAGGCATTGAATGCATGATGGACACCTGTTTATTTTCTCTCTCCCACACCATGGGATCACAGCATGAGAGAGATGACAGGGGAGCTGTAATTTGCAGATATGGACAACATGGCTATGTATTATCTTCATACTTACAACTGGACCCTGTGGGCCCTGGGGACCTTCTCCTCCTTTCAGCCCAGGCGCACCCTGAAAAAGTGAAAAAGCAATGCCATTGAATCCATATGAATTCATGATAAGGAGGTAATGTAAGACTGACAAAATGGAAATTACATATTTTCTGAAGCAAACTCATGCAGGTAGGTACATGAGGCCCTAGGGAGTTTAGATGTCAGGTGAGGGTGGGGGTGGGGACATCCTCCTGGAGACAGGGGGTGGGGAGGAGGTATGGGATGTGGAAGAGTTGGAGGGTGGATGGGGTGGGGTGGGAATAAAATCTGTAGTGTAAAAAATAATTTTTTAAAAAGATTATGAATATACACACACACGCATATATATATATATATATATATATATATATATATATATATATATATTCTTATTTACTAAGCTCTGGAAAAAAAGCTGAGCAAACATTTTATCTATATGCATGACATATGTGTTGACTCTACCTGGGCTCCAGGAAGGCCTCTTTCACCCGGGAAACCGCGTATTCCTGCTGGTCCATCTTTCCCTGAGATACCTTGAGGACCAGGATCACCCTGAGAGATATCACACATGTAATCTGCAAAGTGTAACTTCTACATAGGTTTTTTATGAACAAAACCAGTATCCCTTACAGTTAATTAAAGAAAACGTGAAAGTAGAACTTGGATGTCATTTAATTAAAAGGCTGTCACTAGGAGTCCCATGCATGTTAAAAGAATGGTAAGGGTATACACAAACTGGTGGCATTACTGTCAGTGAAATGATTCTGGACTTATTATTTAGTAACATCTTTAAATAAGAATAAGTTCACACTAAATTTCTCAGTGGGATGCTGCTCTGACATTGAGTACTATGGAAAAGCATAGGACTCCCATGGGAAATGATGGGAAGTACACCGGAGCATTGAGTCAGAGAATGACCTTGAGCTTGTAATACCTTTGCACCTTCTTTCCCTGCAGCACCAGGAAGTCCTTGCTCGCCAGGAGGACCAGGAGGGCCGGGATGCCCACGTTCACCTATAGGACCAGTCTCACCAGTTGGTCCCTAAATCAAACAAGCAAAGCCATATTACAGTGTCCTTTCATTTGGGGCAAATAAATAAGCAACAAACTCAATGATTACTCTCCTTCATGACATTTTCCTTTATTTTCATGATGGGCAACAAAACACCTTCTAGAACATAAAGAAAGGAATGTATCTGGCAAGTGTTTGAAAAGCTTACTGTAGTCTTGGCGAGAATAGACAGATGTGCTAGGGAACTGTATGTAGTATGCAAGGATAATTTCTTTTTCCAATACTAGAATCACTTGACAGGTAGGCTAGCCCAGTACTCTTTAAAACTCAGTGTTATCAATGACTGTTTCATCTTATCCCTCTTTTGCTATGAGGTGTCAATGAGCTTGACAATATAGAGGCACTGATGCCACTCCAGAGCATACATACTAAAGGAATCACTTGCTGCTTGCTAATAAGCTCAGCATCCCTTGGGATCCCAAGCAAATGAAGCAGTTGTCTTTGAAATTTCTTTGACACTAGCACCCCCTACAAATAGTTAATTCATATTCATTTGACCAAGTCTAAGGTGGGACAGTGAGGGATCCTCAAGTCCAGTCCATGAGTTTGCACTTGAAACTATACTAAAAAGTCATCTGCCTGAAGTTACAGTAAATGCTGTTGGGAAATTCTAGGTCATCTATTTGTCATGCAAAACTGGGGTAAGAAAAACTTTCAGTGTATAGAGGAAATGGTGGCCAGTTGCCCTCTGCTGCCACAGCAAAATGAACACTTTAAACATTTAAGCGTAATTAAATAATTTAAGACATACTGAGAAAAATTCTAGCAGCTGAGACTGTTAAAAATCAGAATGCATTATTGTGCTTGCTTGTGGGATTACATCCCCAAAATACAGTATATTTTTTGTTTTTGATGTTGGAAAAGAAGCTAACACGTGTCTTCACTCTTTTCCATGTTTAAATTCCCTTATCTCTAAGTATTAAAATTTTAACTTATTAATATGGGCACATTTTCCCAAAGTAATTCTTAGCTACATAATGAGTATAAAGCTAGTTTGTATGTCTTCAGACATTGTTTTAAGCTAAATAATAATAATAATAATAGTAAAAATAATATAAATTACTTTGTTAAAATTTCAAACATTTAAGTCAGCTTACTAAAGATTTAAAAAAGATAAAAAATTACTAGAAGAATAAGGAGACATACCTGTGGTCCTACCACACCTCCTGGTCCAGGGGGGCCTGTCTTGCCTTGAAATCCCTAAGAAAGTAAAGTACAATGTATAAAAGCTAAACATAGAATAAAGCAAAAATAAAAAATCTACAAAATAATTGATTAACATGTTAAACAAAAGTCTCATTTGGACTAAAAATTATTAATTTTAAACATCATGAGACTGCATTTATTTTTATAAATATCCAAAATATTCTATTTTCATTTTTTACATCAAAGTGCATTTAGTAAAAGATTTTGCTGAAAGGACTCTGACATAGCTCTCTCTTGTGAGTCTATGCCAATACCTGGCAAACACAGAAGTGAATGCTCACAGTCATCTATTGGATGGAAAATAGGGCCCCTAGTGAAGGAGCTAGAGAAAGTACCCAAGAGCTAAAGGGGTCTGCAACCCTATAGGAGGAACAGCAATATGAACTAACCAGTACCCCGCAGAGCTATGTCTCTAGTTGTCTCTAGTTGTAGCAGAGGATGGCCTAGTCGGCCATCAATGGGAGGAGAGACCCTTGGTATATGCCCCAGTACAGGGCAATGCCAGGGCCAGGAAGCGGGAGTAGGTGGGTTGGGGAGCAGGACGGGGGAAGGGTATAGGGGGCTTTGCAGATAGCATTTGAAATGTAAATAAAGAAAATATCTAATAAAATTACTTAAAATAGCATTTATTTCAATAAAGTAAAATACTGCCTATAAAAGGGAGATGGAAGAAAACCATTTTTATTACTGCTGTATCACATCCAATAATATATGGAATTTTAAATAAGCAATGTTTATAGATGATATATACAACTTATTTATAAAGATAGTAATTGGCATGATTAATAATCATTTTAGCTTTAACAGTACTATTTCTTACACTTTTCAAATAATCTAATCAATAAATATGAGCTGGCTGATATGACTGTGAGCAGTGTTTAATATATCAGCTTTTGGGAATATGGTTTAGGATACACATTTCTCAGGATCACGGATTATCTTTTCTATGTGATTTTTATAATGATGCATTTCTTTCTAAAGCCATATAATCCGCATTTGAAAGTTGGAGATATGTGTACAGAAACAAAAATGATGAAGAAGAAAAGGAAAAGAAAAGAAAACTGGAGGGAAAAGTTTTCCAAATAAAAGGAAATAGTGTTTGCAATGCTTTCAATCAGCAAAATATAGAAAGAGTATAAACAAACAAAGCAGAGACAAATAGAAATTGGTCATTCTTCTTCTGTATCACAACTTAGGAGGATTATGATTGAATTATTTACAACAAAAATATAGATAAGTAAAGAAGTCTGAACTTTTATTATTGCAGTTTATACTACAGGGAAAGGAAGTACATTTCTCCTTTTTAAAATTTGACTTAAGACCATGAGACTTCTACTTGTGCTACATTCTCAATAGTAAGACTAAGTCATTCTGAAGAATATTATCAGAGAAAGTGTTTAATATTTTCTGGTTATAACATTGAAGCAACTGGTGAGTTTGAAAATCAATGATCAGACTACCTACTATATCCATGCCCATAAAAATACATATTTACATGTTTGTATGCCACATGTATGAATATGCATACAATATATGTGCACATAGAAATGTATACATGTATGCACATATACAAAATAATCCCTGGATTATATCAATAACCTCTATTATTGCAATTATACACACCACACTGGTAAACTCTAACATCTGCCCCATACTATAAATTGCTGATATGTGCTGAACCCTGGTCTATACTGAGAGGCCTTAATTGAATATTACCAATAATGTCTGGATACATTTCATCTCAGAATGGAGAGAGATTACTGACTGTGATTCTCCAGCCATTTTTTCATATGATACGTGGACGCTTTGGATAATATTTTTATAAACAATGTCCTTCAGTTCACAGGATCCCTCAGTTCTCATGGGGAGAATCTGGTCCATCTTGTGAGTATTTAACATACAACCTTCTCTAGATTGCCCTATTTAGACATCCAAGATATAGCCATTTATTTTCTTTACAACTTCAGAATTTCAGTCAGTTCCCTCAGTTGTCTACCTTACCTAGAACCACCACCACAAACAAGCTAATCTAATCAACTAGGTGATCTCACGTGACCTAATGTGCTGTGTTTTCTTCTTGTTTCACTTTAATGTTTTATAGGATATGGCTTCTTTGCAAGAAGCAAGTACTTTTTAAATTATTTCTTATGAGAATTTCATACAATATATTTTCATCATGCTCAAACTGCCACTTTTGATGACATTTAGAAGTGGGGGATATTAATTATGAAGCCTCTAGCTATTCTTCAAAAGACACTCTAGAAGTAATCTGGAGTTATTCTCTGGGGGTCCATGGCTGGTAAAACTGTTGGCTGCAAGATTTGAATAAGAGTGCCTTGACAGATTTGAGTGAGTGTTATTTTTAGAGAATAATTTTCTATCTCTAGAGACAACATTTCCAAGAGTAAATTTTATTCTTTGGTCCCAATATGTATTTCTTGATATGCCTTTAGAAAATTTAGACTAAATATTCCAGGTGAAAACTAGGACTCCTTAAATCAAGAATTACGAGGTGGTGACTAAAACAGCAATTAGAATTCTCCTGATGCTAAAGGTTTCCCACTGCGGAAAATTAATAACGGTTGAGCATTGTTGTGATGCATTGGCAGCCAATTTTAAACATGTTTTAATGTTAGCAGAATGCAGTAATGTGGTTCTTTATAAAATAGTCAAAGGTAGTCTGTGTCCTGGTTTCCTTGAGAAAAGTAAATAAAATTAACTAACTATGAGATCCAAAGATTGATTCCAAGAAATCATGGCCAACAGTGAAGATTTCTGATTAGAGTAACAACCCACTGAGCTATATGGACACGGAGTTGAAGAGAAACACAATAAGGAAATAAACACACACAGCGGCCCACCAGGGGACCTTCATCTGCCCAAGATTTCCAAATAAGAAAGGTGTTCAATTAGGTGACAGTTGTATTTCCCACAGATTATACAAATCAAATTATAATTTTCTACCTACATATTCCTATTAGATATAGTTTCAAGTCCATTATTTCCTTACAATTCCTATTTCAGACAGTATCTCATCCTCTTAGTCTGGTAGCAGTATATTGCTTTATGTACAGGACTTGTGATAGTGTGTTTTCCTTAGATCATGGAGTGCTGAGAGGTTTTGGTGTAATGGATCTATGAACAGTCTTTAGTAGAAGGGCCCAGGTGGCTATCTTGTGGAGGTATTTCAAATATGAGATCATGTTTATTAGCTCATTTTTAGAATGCTAGTAATAACAATAAAAATCATAATAACAAGCATCCTAGCTTCCAAGTGAACTTGATAAAGGTCAACATTGGGGTCTATTTATGCATTTGCTAAAATACTTTAATAAAAGGCTCAGTGGCCGCAGATGGGAAAAGATGTAGAAACTCACAGCCAGATATTATGTAGAGTCTAAATGGGAGGACCCTCTCAGATCCATCCTCTGAGAATTCAGGGATTCCATGGAGATTTAAAATCCATAAAGGAAGGAAGACACTGGGAGAACAAACTGGGAGGAGTTTAAGTCCAGCAACATGGCTGCTCTGGCAAGTGATCACATCTATAGACCTTCTAGGTCTACATGATCTGGCAGGAATGACACACTTTTAATCCCTCTGGCTGAATTATAGACAAACCCTCAGTACACAGCTTTAAACCAGACAATGAAGGTAAGTGTAGAAGCCATGTTTGGAAGTGACATCTAATTGCAAGACAATGTGTTGAATCAGAGATGGACTAAACAGAACAAGTCAGAGATAGGATATGGCCTATTCTCAGGAGAAGAAACAGGAAAGAGAGGCTACTTAAGAGCAGAGAGAGGGGAGAGAGAGAGAGAGAGAGAGAGAGAGAGAGAGAGAACAGCCCAAAGGAAAAAGAAAAGAGAAAATAAAGCAAACAATTCATTTCACCAATTTTCAACTCACAATTTAACTGTTAATAATAAAACAGGCTTTTTTTTTTGAAACTTTGTAGTGTGAGACATGGAAAATTTCAAACCAATTAATAATAATAATAATAAAAAAATTGGAGTCACTTACAGTTTCGCCACGCTGTCCAGGGTGTCCTGGTAGCCCATCTTTCCCAGCAGGGCCCTGAATAACAAACATTAGATAACTGAGTCTCATGAATATTGCTCCCATGTTATACCTGAGGGTAAAAATTAAGATAACGATCTTGCATTATATAGCAAACTGCATTTTGATGGTTTTATTTTTATATAAAGTGATATTTAGTTGATTTTTATATACAGTTGCTTTGTGAATTGCCTCTGTATTGAAAAACAGAGACAATGGGAACTCTGTAAAACTGTATACAGGGCACTTTGCATTTCAGTGAAATTTTTCATATGCATTTGTATTTTAAGAACATATAAGCATAATTTTGTAGTTTTACTTCAGTGAAAACGTTATCCAGTACTTGACAATAAAATGTGTTGTTTTTTTTTCCTGTTTTCTATTTTTAAAAACCTTTCACAATTGAATTCCAAGTAACTGAAATGTGGCTAAGAGGGAAAGCTAGTGTCCTCTGGTGGTCATCCACTTTCTGACAAAAAGGAGGAAGAAATGCTAACTTGCAAAATCATTTTACCTGTCACACTGTTCCAAGTACACTAAAAACAAAACAAACAAGAACAAAAAGCAAACAAACAAAATACCCACTAATTTTCAGGTCTAGAGTCATCTGGAATAAATGTCAAGTTTTTTGACATTCCTCTAAGAAGTAAAAGGAAAGCTAGGGAAAATTTTACTACATGACTGCCTTTTGCAATGGGAGCTGTTTGCTATGTCTGAAGAAAGAAATGAAGCAATTAACTGCAGGTTAAAAAACCTGCAGAATCAATGAAAAGTTTTTTTTTATTTTATTTTTTAGTAAAAGCTACTTGTAAGGACTCTACATTCTAAATATTTAATAATGACTGACAGATTCTTTCAACAGGCTTCTAGACTAAACTCCTCAGAAGCCATTCAGCATCAGTTCGCTTTTCAAAATATACTCAGTAGGTGTATGAAAACATTCTCTCTATTCTGAATAAATGGAAATATATAGCCATTTTAATCAAAATATGTTAATGCCTAGCACACCGCCCCTTGTTTCTGTTCATTATTTAAATAATGTTATCTTCAAAGGTCTATTTTTATACTTGCTAATATCTAGCCAGTTTGAAAAAAAGTCTATGACTTTTCTTAAAAAAGAACACACTCATGGTCACCTTTTTCCCACTTTGAATTGACCACTAGAATGGCTGGCATGCTTCAGGGCTGCTTCTGGCAGTGTTCCAAATGATTTCTGCTACCTGATCGCTTCCACCTCGACATATAGAATGCAAGGTGAGTTAGCACCTTTATTTTAAAATGACAGTTCATGTGATCAAGGCTTGCTGATGGTTTTTATTGTGTCTAAGATCAGCAAGCTAATTCCACTGCCAATCACACGCACAAAGCATGAGGAGCTGTTAATGAACAGTCCAAATATTTTGTAAAATAACTTTTATTTTCTTTTAAGGGTATATATATATATATATATATATATATATATATATATATATATATTAGTTACTTCTGCATTAGCTATTAGGTGTATAGTAATGAAATATGCACCTTTACCCACAGCGTAGAGAGGCACAGAAACACAGTTAATTGCTGGTAGATTGATCTAGTTTTAGCTTTGCAAAATAGCATATTAAAACACTTCTGTATCACCACTGTTTTAACACAAATGGAGAAATGTATTATCAATCTGAGGACACTATAATGGCTTCAGACTGATACAATGTTACATGAAGAATAATACATATACCTGGCTTCTTTCCCAGGAAACTAAAATGTTGTCAAATATGCGCACAGTAGTAAGTGAGAGACCTCTACATGTTTCTTGATAAGCCTATGAGTATAAGCAGTAAGTAGCTTGCTCCTTACTGGTACAAATTATACTTAAATTAGCAAAGTGATCATCTTTTGAGATAGTGATCTTAGATTTAAAAGATTCTATCTTGGAATGAACACATCGTGGCTTTTAATGGAGTTCCTAGAGAGTTTGAGGAATAGAGTTAATGGGCCAAAGAGCAATATCATCAAGCTTTGCCTTGAAGTAAGTATACGCTTCAAAATTATGCAGCATATTTGAAATAACTGTTTTGACTCTACATTACCAATCAATAAAATAAAACCAACTAATTTCCCGGCAGGTTCATAACACTGATTTTAAAACAATATATTATTCATCAAAAGAAGTTGATCCTTCAGTGGTGTTGAGAGACTAATGACAGAGCAAACTCATCTACATGATGATTTGCATATTCATCATTGCCCTCTGTGTTTAAAGATGTTTCCTCCCTTCTAACTGACAATGAGTTTGGATCCTCCTAAAAATAGAGTTACATGCAACATAATAGCCAAGTTACAAATTTTAATACTGGTTCTTAAATTATATAACTATATAGTACTAAAATGTGCTAACATTGACATTAGACAGCTGTATTCAGTTGATTTTTATACTGGAATTTCAATATTTGGGAAACAGAGACAGGAAGAAGGAGAGGAGTCCAATAAAGCCTACATTATATGTTGAGACCACATCTTGAAGGAAAGAACTAACAAAAAAATGGAGAGAGAGAGAGAGAGTAAAGGGGGAAGGAAGGGAAGGAAGGAGAGATGGAGGAGTGACAGAAGGAAATAGGAAGAGAAGGAGGAAGAGGGAGTATGAGAGGGAAGGAAACAACCAAAAAATTAACCTCAAAAAACCTGAATGTCTAAAACTAGTGTGAAATTTACAGATTCTGAATAAAACATCCCAAGCCCCAAATCTTTGTATG
This sequence comes from Mus pahari, assembly GCF_900095145.1. NCBI lineage: Eukaryota > Metazoa > Chordata > Mammalia > Rodentia > Muridae > Mus > Mus pahari. Next base: position 102,977,823 of record NC_034593.1, on the reverse strand, counting down.
TTTCCACACAATTTTTTAATTCAAGGCAAAATAATTACTTTAAGGACAGTAGTTCATCTCTCCATTTAAATACTATATGTCTGTTTCAAAAAATAGTCTTTTGTGCCAAATGTTATGCAATAATGCCAGAAAATGGCAGGGACTTTTATTTCAAGCTTTACAAATTTGTTTGTCAGAAAATATTATGTAATAAATCTGCTTAAAATGAAATCTCTTCAAACTATACAATTAAATGTAAGATTATCACTGTATCTCTAATGCCTGGTGGTAAAGAACATGAGTGCATGATCAATTATGGAAAACTTACTGAAGACACAGTCAAGAAAAGGCTGAAAGATAGGAAGAACACTGAGTCCAATGCATTGTTTAACAACAAAACTATAAGGGATGCAGTTTACAACAATGAAAATGAATAAATATTTATGAAAAAACTATACATATCATTGGACAATTTTGGGAAAAATCTAAATACATGATATCAAAATACTTATTGAAGATGTTCACAAAAATATGCATGTACAATTTTAAGAACTATGATTTCACTTTAATATGAAGCACTACATAGAGTTTATTGTTCAGGTAAATAAAATACAGATAGTGCATAAGAAATTCCCATAGAGGCAGTAGAAACATTCTGTTTTAATGTCAGCTGTTTGAGCTGATCTTCAACTCTGAGGGCATATGAAATTATTTCTTGATAAATTTAAAGTGATAAACAGAATAGTTTTAAAACATACTCAAATCACAACCTGAATTACCAAAAATGTTTAAAAATGTGTCCATATTTAACATTTCATTTGTGTTTATATTTCAAGATGACTAATTTATCAGAATAGCTTATGTAAGCATTAAAGTCTGAGGAGGACTGTCTAGCCTAGATTATAGGAATTGTTCACAAGCATTAGCCCTGGTCACAGCATGGTCAGACCATGACTAGGACATCTCTCCTGAGACACAGAGAAAAATCTAAGTCGATTATTTCTTCAGCAGTGTCCAAAGTGCTGCTACTTGTGGGGATAGAATGTATTTCATAACCTCTGAACCAAGCAGGTGTATAAATTCATTGTAATTTAATTAAGAAAGTGAATGACAGACAGAAAATAAGGAAACTGACACTACCCGATAGTCTTTTAAGTATTTATGCCCGAAAACAAAGTATTCTCAACAACTTTGTGATGATTAATAGTGAAAATATTCAAAAGGCACGGAACTAGGTAAATTTCATACAAATTTCTCAGAACCTACCGCAGCCTGGCATGGTAGCATATACCCTTAATCCTAGCACTCAGAAAGCAAAAATAGACAGAAATCTGCGTAAGAGGTAGCCTATACTACGTAGTCAGTTCAGGCCATCCAGGTCTACATAGTGAGAAATTCAAATGCAAATACATCATAGAAATAAAACTGTGAAATGGTCTCTTAAGCAGCACAGCGTTGGGAGGGGGTTAGGATGTACCCATTAGAGAAACACGGAAGATACCATTTGATCATGGAAGAAAACAGGAAAATGCCAGCATGTAATATATGCCCTATTTAACAATTATTTTCAGTTTTATAAATGAATTGATTGTAAAGGTGACTAAGAAACAACAATTATACTACTCTAGTTCTTACTTAATATACTCCTTAACAGGAGACATCTAAGTTATGTTTCCAAAACATATGTGAACTTAAAAGACTAAAATCATACTCTTTAAAATTTGAATTCAAAATGACTTTAAGGATTTTTTTATAATAATTACATATTGAAAGTATTAAAATTGTAAGCTATCACTATCAAGAATGAAAATATCATTGAATAAAGCAAAGAGAATCTGTTACACTTACAGGGGGTCCTTTTGGTCCAGGGAATCCAACTGGACCTTGAGGTCCTTGAGGGCCCTGAAAACAAAAAGCATTAGAGAAAATTTAAGGATAAATCTTCATGGATATGTCTTTATGGTTTGTGGCTCATTTTGTTAGATGAAACTCTAGAGCAATGAATGTCCCCATCTTACTCATGAAAGCACGGCAATATGAGTATGACCAACCTAATCTAGAATTGAAAGGACTTCTAACTATGAGAAACTGCACATCACACCAATGTTCTTATCTCAAGAGAACTGTGAATATTTACAGTTCACATAAAATGCTAATATTCCTACACAAGATGTATACATCTGGTTCAAGGAAGAAAGGACAGGTACTAGCCTCATCACAAACCTTGTAAGTATTAGCAAACAAGTGTGGTCACCTCAGCTGGCACAGACAATACTGGCCTTGACAATAGTCAGCCATGGGCCAACAGATGGGCTCATGGGGTGGCTCCTTACTGAATCATGGGCTACTGAGAGAATTTGGGAGATTAGGATTCAAGATCATTACACTGTAAGCCCTGCTGAGCCCAACAGGTGCTAAGAGACAGCTCCAAACCAAGCTTTATACACATATGCTAGTTACAGTGGGTGATAAAGGAAGCACAGACATGAAAGTGAGCGGGGAATCTGTGAAGAGGATGGGGAGATAAACAGAGGTGGAATGAAGCTGGGAGGAGAGCTGTGGGAGAGTGGACAGTATGCCTTGTGCAATTATATGAAACTTGTTGGAGAACAATTTTAAGTAAATAAAAATAATTATCAAAAGCAATAGTGCATATCCATCTATATGAGAAGTTTCATAGTATATATTCTTTTGATATTGGTTGCAAGCATATATAAAGAGGGAGATTAAAAGAAGTTTCCATCAACCTCCAAAATGAAAATTCCAATGCACTCAAAAAGAGCTCTGTCTCTAGTAATACACAGATAACAGAAAACATATGTGATCATTACTAAAGCATTGTGGTACCCTTAGCTTTAAAGGGTGTGGTGGGGTGACAATTCTGTCCTTGTCAGCACTGTTCTCTTCATCACCCCCTTTAGTACACAAGATAAGATGAACTTTATAATTATTCCTATTAACATTTGGCCCAAATAGGCATTTACAACACCACTCCTAGCTTGATACATAATTAGTTATATTATTCAATTTTTATTTGCACATCTCTAAAATGCATAAAGCCCATCCAATTATAGAGATTGTTTTAGAATTGAGAAAACAGATTGGTAAAAGTTAATCCTGGACTGGCCAAGCACAAAATTATATCTCCTAAATGAAGATGTACAAAATGAGACATAATATACATAAAATGTCTTGTGTAATAAGATGAATATAAACTTACTGTTTGCAAAGCAAGAAAACAGCTTACTGAAGTAGGTATTCAAGATACTTTACTTTTTATGTTATCAGTTGTGTCTTCACAAGGAAACTTTCAATAGCCTATAATCCAGTGCTACATCACAAATAAGTACAAGCTTTTCCTCTTTATAGCATCTATATTATAACTGAAAGCAAAGGATGAGGAACTGTGGGAAAGGGGAGTGGGAAGGGGGAAGCAGATGGAATGTAAAATAAATAGATAGATAAATAAATAAATAAATAAATAAGGAAGAAAATATAATGGTGTAAATCTCCACTGAACAAATATAAAGAATTTATAATCTATCCTTGCAAAACATGAAACCATTATTCTTCCAAATCTACATCAGAACTTAAATTTTTGATAAAAATTCATTGTAAGACTGATTTTTATTTAGTTTATAATTATTTGTGACTCAGACCTGATTAATGTGTGTCTGATATTATTCTCCCTCCGACTTCTCACATTTCCCATGCTCCACTTCATCCTTATGAGCTCCTCTATGATGACTACTGCACACATGCACACCCACAAGCGCACACATGCCCACGACCTATTCACGTGTTAGAGTCCACTTAGTGTCACTGTTCTGTACACAGGCAGGACTGGCCATTTGGGATCATACCAGGTAAAAAACGAGTTGAGGAATGGGTAGCATGATAGTCGTGACAAAGAAACACATAAGAAATTATTGTGTAAAGAGAGGTACAAGGTAGGAAGAGGAAGGTGTGGATAAAAAAGGTTAGGTCAACAAGAACAAATTATGTTTTGAAATGTCATAAATAGATCTAATACTTTACATGCTAATTAAAATTAAATTTAAAATACACATACATAAAAGAGTGAACAGTATTTAAAGTTCCTGACAGAAAATGGGGAGAATATATAGATAAATGTGCCTATTACCATATACAGAGGCACTAATAACTTTACTAGAAATCAGTCATTCTTTACAAATAAAAAAAAAAAAAAACAAAGGAAAACAAACAAAAATAACCCTTAATTCTTATCTTCAAAATGTACACTGTCACCCTTGATGCCTTTTCCTAAGTACTCAGGTTGTTTAATCATGCTATTTTGCAAATCAAGATGTTCTTTCATTGGTGTTTAAAGCATAATAAAACTCAGTTGTTACATGACTTGTTAAACTGTTCTATTAATCATTCATCCATTTAAATGAAGTATATCTTTTTATGAACATTACTTGAGCCATTAAATATATCAAATATATACATTACTTATGAATTCAAAATGTATGAGAGGAATGCACTTAATTTGGAAATAATTCATGTGGAGAGAAAAACACGTAGTGAGTAATTGAATTAAGTATGAACTAGACCGTAAAGAAAATTTAATTAAATGCTTAATTTTTTTAACTTTCTTACAAATAGAACCTAAATTTCACTTCACCTTTTGTTTAGAAATTCAAATTCTTATGATCAGTTCCCAGTTATCCATCACAGGTGTTTCCTTTTTCCATTTGTGACACATTAACTTTCAAGTTACAAATAAAAATGTTGAAAAATAAGTACTGGGAAGATGGCACAAAGACTTCTGTTTGAGCCACACAAGCCCTTATACAAAAGCTCGACACCTGAGTTTGCATTTGTAATCTCACTATTCTCATGGGAAGATAGAAAGCACAGGCAGATGAATCCTAGGACTCGCCTGGGCCAAATAAGTCAGCACACAGAGCAGGGAAACAATAAAGAGAACATGACTCAAAGACAAAACAAAACAAAACAAAACAAAACCAGAAACCATCTCAGAGGTTGTCCTTTAACATCTGCACATACGCTGCCATTCACACACACTGAAGCCCAAGCACTCACAAAGAATTGTACATCTTCCACCCAAAAGATCTACAAAATGACATAAGCTTAATTCAGTAATACACAAAGCCACTGTATAAAACTAAGACCCAGAGTAGGCGAATGCTAGGTTGCTGAGGCTTGAGTAGGAGGTCGTGTGGGGAGCACCCTCATTGAAGCAGGGGGAGGATAGGGTCTTTGTAGAGGGGAAACTGGGAAGGGGGATAACATTTGAAATGTAAGTAAATAAAATAACCAATAAAAATGAAAAAATAAAACTAAGATTGATAAATCCTTTTTGAAGTGATAGAAACTTTTAAATTCAAAAGTCTTGGCTTTCAAAACGTCTTGCTCTAATAATGCTTGTTCTCTCTCTTGCCAAAGCAGTCAAACCAAGGTCCTGGTTGTTCATCTCTATTTGGCTTTGCTTCATATCAACTGAAAATCAATTTACTAAATAGTTCTTTTATTTACTGGAATAGATGTTTTATCTTGCCTCGAATGCATATTGATCATGACTTAATGGCTACTGGTGCTTGCATTTTACCAACATAATGCTATTGCCAGCTCCAGAGACAAATTGACCACTAAATTGAAACACAGGGGAAAAGCAAGGGAATCAAAAGGATATTTCAAAAAGCATCTTTATTTTTGTTGGAATGTCATACCCCCGGCCAATTATACACATTATTTTTCTTATTTCTATAAAAAATGTTTGCACCTCACCTAGCAAGATTTTAAATTGGCAGGGAAAAGGAATTATAAATACTAAGAACCTGTAGGTGAATGTGTCTGGTAGACTTATGCACCCTTTTGCAGAATTTAAATGCTTACTAAAATATTCATTGTCATTGTGCATTGTGTGCTATACATACCCTTTCTCCTGGAGGACCAGGAGGGCCATCACCACCTGAAGTACCCTGGCAACAAAACAAGAAAGAAGGAAACATGTAAAAACAAAGTCTAAGGTGATTCTGCCACTCGGACGTACTTCTTTCCTCTACAAGGATTTGCAACACGAATCAGAGTAAGTTCCGATGATACCTTTGGACCAGGTTTTCCAGTGGGACCTCTGGCGCCTCTGGAACCCCGAGGACCCTACACAAGAGACAAGAAGAAAAACCTGACCCAGTGCCAAGCAAATCCAAAAACAGGTGGAAACTAACACGGAAATGTGAGCTACTATAGTAAAACTAAGTACCCACCGTTGGACCACGCTGTCCCCGGGGGCCTGGTTTGCCAGCAATTCCCTGATAAACAAGAGTTCAAAGAATTTCAGTGTGCAGTGTGACACAGTAAAAGGGGATAAAAATAACAGGGGCTCAAGGAGGGACATGTTCACTAGTCATCTTGGGACAATATACTTATGCACCATACCCGGGCACCTTTCTCCCCGTTGGCACCTGGGAATCCAGGAAATCCAGTGGATCCCTGAAAGAAGAAAAATAAGCATCAATGAATATGATAATTTCCTTCTCCATGCCACAAACTCCATTTATTTTGGAAAACTGATTTGTTCATAGATGGTAGTATTTAAATAAAAAGCATATGCTTGTTTTGAAAGCTTATAATAAAAAATTATGATCAAGTCTAGTTTAGTCACTACACAAGATCCCTTCTTGCCTTTGAAAGTGAACTTACAGTGACATCGGAAAGCCTGCAAGCATGAATTGATAAAAAAAAATATTTTAATATTAAATTTAAAACTAAAATATTAAACTACATTTCTTATAATTAAATAGAAGTTAAAGGATATTTTCTGAAAATAGATTATATTTTAATAGTTCATATATTTTCTCCAACCCTAAATGAAAATCATATTTTCATAAAGTGCAGAAACAACCTAAAGTATGTGTCCTTAATTAATGTTAATACATTTGTACGAATAACTCATCAATAGAGCTACTTATATTTTCAAACTTTATTATATCATATAACATGAAAAGCTTTATTTACATTTTCTAACTGGTTTTGAATATGGTGGTCATTTTTGCTTGGTAACATAAGGAAGACATAAAACTTTTTTTTTGTTTTGGAATTTGTGTTTGGAATTCCAAAGACCTAAATTCGTATCTTCTGCTTCCCACCAGCACCAGAGTAAAGCAAGGTAATGTCTTGTCCTCTGAGGTTATTTTGTTGTTGCAAGGAGAACAATGATCTATTAATACATTCTAATACTTTGAAGTTTGTGGGAGATCAGAAAAAAGGAGGTTCAGCATTCATCAACAAGGAAATGCAGGTTATAAAGTGATAATGCTATATAATAAAAAATGATAGTTTAGAAATGTAACAAGCCCATAAATGCACTTAATATAAATGACTATATTTTACGAGTGAAACAGAACTTAATCCCACTAATAAAATCCCTCCATATCATATTGGGCATATATCCAAACATTTCTCCGAGATTTTTTTCATCATTATCCAAGCAGGTTTATGTCTTTATTAAATAAATAAATAGAGAAGATAGAAATTTAAACCCTTTTCCAAAATTTGTAAATATTACTCTAAAAATGGTTTATATGTGGGGTGGTAGTTTCCACAAATCTATGTTTCTTATTTAAACCATTGTATGGAGGAAATTTAAAATTGTGTAAGATACCTGAGAGAATAGCAGACTTTTAGAATTTATACACACCTTCTTGTATTAAGGGGGTTCAGAAATATTCTTTGATTTTTTTTTGATTTTGTGTTTTTAAATTAACTTCTTTGCATTGGATTTCTCCCCAAAATAATGTCTCCAAAGTGATAAGTAGCTGAACTAAATTGGAATATACTGTAATGCTTTTAAAATTTGGAAGTAGAACTCCAGACTTTCTGATACTGAAAAACTCTCAGATAGGGACTTAGACATCATATCACTGGCCTCTTCAGATGACCCACACTTAATGATGGAGGAAAATTCGAAGCTGGATGCTTGAATGGACAAGAGAACATTCACCTACATAGCCCTAGGTGATTAACTCTGCTGTCACTTGAATGTAGCAAATGTTTTGTTTTTTTTTTATTTAGCAAACAAGCTAGTTAAGAACATGTTCAATTTCAATAATGGGACATATATGAGGTAAAGGGTATAGAGTATTGCTTTTATGACTTGATTTTCAATATATTTTGTGTTTACTAGCTTATGATTCACTTGAGAGCAAATAATAAATAAGTTTTAAATGGAGAGGAAAATTACATATTACAATTTAAAAGGATTTGAAACCTTAACTTTCTTTGTCTTCAAAAATGGAAGATGATGTGCATTACTTACATTTTATATATAAACAAATATGTCTGCTCTGATCAGAATAGATAACTAACCTATTTACAAATAAACTATTAAAGTTTTTTCTTAATATTAATTTTTGTCTTTAAATTTTGTCTTTGAAATTTATTTTTACATAGTATGTGGGTAAACTCAGAAAAATGCTCAACCCACTATTTTTCATGTAAGGTGTTATCACCAAAGTACATAATGCACATTCAAGTGAATATTACCTTTAAAATATCAAAACAGTTTAAAAAAAAAGTCCAAGTTAGTGCTGAAATTATTCTGTCAAATAAGAAATTTTCAAAACTATGTTTAAGAATAAAAGTATTCTACTTGATGATAAGCCTTGAGTTCTGCAGCAATTATCTTTCATTACATTTTTTGCTTTGCCTTTTAGCTGATTTTCCCTTTAAGACATTGAAATGTTTAACTAAAGGCCTTAAAGAGCATAAATTTAGCAGACAACGTTGATCTTTTTTATGAACTACTAATGGCTATTAAAACTTCACTAGCTTCCATATAGGAAGAAAAGCTTAATGGTTTCTTTGATCTCTCATGTGACCATCACCATTTTTTGTTTTAAATAAGAAGTCAAATATTATTATCACTGCCAAACAATTGGGAGTTAGGAGGAAACGTGGTGTGAAATAGAGATGCCTAACATGCAGGCATTGAGGTTAAAGCATTATCTCACTGTGAGAAGAAATATTTTCCTTTTCTCAACTCTTGCATTTTAATACTAAGAATTCATAGAATACTGATCAAAAAATTGATACCAGCAAAATGGAATACATCATAACTTCATATAAACTTGCAAGATACAATTGTCCTCATTTAAATGATATTACGACTGTCTCCTATCATTTTTAAATCAAAATGAAAGAATATCATGATTGCTATGCATCTCAGTAGACAGATTAAGAGTTCACAACATAAAATAGAAATAATTTATAGATTTGGATTGTGCAACGAATAGATCGCTACAGATATAACCGTTGTGAATTCCTAATATTTGAAAAGCGTGTAAATGGCATTCAGAGCAATATATTACAAATAAGATGGAAAAGAAATGACTATCATTTTAAAACTGAAAAACATTTTAATAACTCTTGTACCATTTTAAAACTACATCTTATTGAGTAAGAAATAAATGGCTTTTTGGAAGCATGATAACCAAATCACACGGCAAGTCTAATATATCCTGTATCTGAAAATGAGTGAAAACTGATATTCAGTTGACAAATTAGGGACGTTTTGCCACCCACAGGTTATGTATGAAGATTATTAACACATGCTACTGGCTTTAACATAATTAGAATTTCCTATATCTCCTATACTTGCTATGCTTAGTGAATAAAATGGAAAAGTTAAGAAAATATATTAATCTAGAGGTACATCAAATGTAATATACCTAAAAGAATGTGCTAAGTATGATGGTACATGCCTGATTTCAAGCACACTGGGGCTGAATCAGGATGACTGGGAGTTCTATGCAACCATGGACTGTACAGCAAGGTACCATCTTTTTAAAAAGTACTAACTATCCAAAAATTAATTAAACTTTATGTATTAAGTCTATAGCTATCAAAATAATTAGTCAATATATCAAGGCAGGTCAATAACTGGTTTTATAAGGTAAAGAAAATCCCATATTTCAAAATAAGCAGGTAATCACAAAGCTATTTTAGTATTAAAATGTTTATAAATATTTATATATTACAAACTAAATTTGAGCAGTACAGTTGGTTACACTATGTACCCCAAAAGATAAAAGCAAGTAAAAACCTTCTGAAACCTGTACTATCACTTTTATTGACTGAAAAGCATATAATAAGATGTTACATTAAATCTTATAATAAGATGATACATTAAAAATCTTCAAGCCATTTAGAGACTGCCCCACCTGGGCATCCTTCCCATATACAGTCACCAAACCCAGACATTGTGGATGCCAAAAAGTGCTTGCTGTCAGGAACCTGATATAGCTGTCTCCTGAGAGGCTCTATCAGTGCCTGACAACTATAAATGTGGATGCTCTGAGCCAACCATTGGAATGAGCACAGGGTCCCCACTGGAGGAGCCAGAGAAAGAACCCAAGTTGCTGAAGGAGCTTACAACCACACAGAAGGAACATCAATTCGAACAAATCAGACCCCCCAAGAGCTTCCAGGGACTAAACTACCAACCAAAGAGTACACATGGAGGAACCCATGGCTCGAGCTGCATATGTAGCAGAGGACGGTCTTGTTGGTCATCAATTGGAGGACAGGCCCTTGGTCCTGTGAAAGCTTGATGCTCCAGTGTAGGGGAATGCCAGGGCTAGGAAGTGGGAGTGGTTGTGTTGGTGAACAGGGGAAGTGAGAGGGGATAGAGAGTTTCCTGAGGGGAAACCAGAAAAGGATGTAACATTTGAAATGCAAATAAAGAAAATATCTAATAGAAAAACTAACAAAATAAAACAAAGACAAGGTAATATCCTTAGGAGACACAGACAGGAAGGAATGAACAAAAGGAACATGTGAAAATCAAAGGCTTGAAAGGACGAATCCACAAGCTGGAGAATCCTGGAGGTAGCATAAGCTGCAAGTGGCCAAGACATCTTCTCTTCTAGAGTTAGTGCAGAGTATATGATCCTAACAGCACCTTGATCATTGACTGCTGGTCTTAAGAAAGGCAATGGTGAGACGTTCCATTGTTCTAACTCACCAAATATTTGTTAGAAAACTCTTAGGAAATGAATGTTGGTACAAATGAGAGCCAATACTTTCAAAATAATGGAGCAGAGCAAGCTATACAGTTCACTAGTCATGGACACTTTTCACCAAGCCTGAGAACTAGAGTTTGATGCCTGGAACCTACATAGTAGAAAGAAAAATGATCCCTGAGAATTGTACCCTGCCCTCCATATATGTGCCTTAGGATGTGAACACACATGTGTATACAAGAAAATAAATAAATATAAATTAAATAGTTCAAACCACAACAGTAATAGAACTAAAATAAAATACTATTTTTCCATATAATATCTACTATATAACTATAGTTTTCTTCCCTTATAGTTTTCTTCCTTATTCCAACTTATCAAAGGAATTTAACTAAACTTTTCTTTCATAATGACCCTATGTCCAGAATTTCTCCAAGACATAACATAATCAAGGCTCTCCAAAGCATACTTGCTTCAGGTTAGTATTAGTGTGTTTATGTTTTATTATACATGTGTGGTTTTTTAAATTTGGTGATAAGTATTTAACTGAAGAAAATTATATTTTATTCTTTCTTTTTTCCATGTCTGAAACTGTTTCCAAATTTTGATCGTTAATTTAACTTCATATCACATAGACATAAAATATTCAAATTATTTTACCTTTGGACCTTGTCTTCCTGGATATCCCGGCAATCCTGGAACCCCAAGTTTCCCCTAAAATTATGAAAAACACAAGGTTAAAAATAAACATCCTATATAGAATTGTTTCAGTGACAATTTTCTGGATATTGGAACAAAGAATCTGAATACTTGAAATAATGCAGTTGCTCACCTCCCATTATTTTCATGAAAAACCACAATTCTTACAATGTATATATTTTAAACGATTTCCAAATACCTAAGAAATATTATTGTATCTCTTTTTTGGGGGAGATAATAACTTAGGGGAAAAATTCTCATGTACTTGTGAATCATAAAGCATAACCAAAGACACCTAGCTCTTTAATTAAGCATGAGTTCATATTAGATAATGTAGTTGGGAATACATTTGGAACTTACCATGCCAGTTAAAATAAATCTTTATGATAGCTTATTTCTTTTATTATATTCTAACTGCAAATCAAATTGCTAGGTGATTTTTTTTTATTAGCTAAAATCTAAATAACTGTGTTTGGTAACTACTAATTAAATTAAAAAAATTAATTTGTATAAATACTGGGCAAGTCTAGGTTATTATATTCAGGATGTGTTAAGAGCTACAGTGAATGATGACAATTACATGGAGTGTTATTCTTCTAAATGGGTACTTGTATATGTAAGTATACTTTTTGGGTCCAATGAAATTATCCCTCAATCTGAAAATTTAAAAACAAATTTATATTACTACTAATTCCAGAAATGTGTAACTAATACTGTGGCTTAAGAAGTTTTTCTGATATATTAGTCCCCAAATAATTCTTCCTTTAGGAAAAGAACAAAGACAGACAAAAAGCACTGCAAATACAAACTAGAAAAATAAATTCACTAAAATATTTGTGGAGTTCTGAAAAATCACATTTTATAATGAAATCATAAACAAATAATATAGAATCTTTTGCATTATTTTTTAAAACTTTAGCAAAATCATTACCATTATTTAAAATAACCATTTTCGAAAAAAGTAGGAGCAAATGCAAGTCAAAATTTAGATGTCCAATGTTAAAATATAAACAAAACATTTAAAAGAAAAACCAAAGTTTTGGTGGAAAAAAATCAGACAAGAACATGGCATATGACCTTGCCATTACAGATCGAAATAAAAAGTTGTATGAGTTACAACTGAACCTGCATAGATAAGCAATTCCCACATGGAGTATATGCAAACAAGCCCTACCAAGCTTGCTTTTAATGATGTCCCCTTGGATATATTAAGCTACCATAGCTTATTTCATGATTTTATGCCACCGATTTCAAGGCAAATGAAAGTCTCTAGTGATCACAAAGCAATCTGTATTCTACATTAATTGCTATATCACACTGTATAACCCTATTCACTTTAGAATTCTTTTTAAATGAATCCAGATAGATAACTTGTATTCTTTTAAATGATGATGATGTTATAAATGCCAGGAAGTAGACATGTAACAGTGAGATGCTACATGTGGAGAAGTATAGGGCAGTGCTTGCCTTAGAATAATATCTGGGGCCATTTTTACATAAGGTTACATCTGAGAAGAGAAGAGTGTCATCAAAAAACTTGATCAAGTTACACTGAACACCAAAAAAGTAGAAAAGGAGGAGGAGGAAGAAGAGGAGGAGGAGAAGGAGGAGGAGGAAGAGGAAGAGGAATCGGAAGAGGAAAAGGAAGAGGAGGAAGATGAAGAGGACGAGGAGGAGAGCATTCAAGCCTTGGCTTTCTAGAACCTCTCCCCCCACTGACTAAGTACCACAGTGCTGATCAGTTCAGTAAAGGCAATGGTTTCCAAACATGAGCCCGTAAAATTGGCACATCAGTGATTACAGGTGTGACAGACATCATTATTGTCCTCACAGTGTCTACACAACAGTAACAAATCTTCCTTTTAAGAAAGAAAGTGTGCAGGTGGAAATATTACAATTTTATGATGAATAATAGAAGTTCTTTATTTTCCTGAAAGTAAGTTATTGCTGAAGAAAAATATTTATACAAAGATGAGAAATTATATGAATTATATCAACAGGATAGAAAAGCTATTTATACTTTCTTATTATATATCTATATCTATCTATATACCTTAATTAATATCCCATGAATATACATTTATGAACATCCAGTTCGTTTGTGGTACAAACATGATTTGGCTTTGGTCTGACACAACAAGTAAATCATCATTCACTGTTTCCTTGATATTTAGGACATTTATACCCTAAAATGAATATGACTAAGTTTTAAAACTATCTGTTCTTGATTAGCCCATGGAAGGTGTGATGGTTTGTATATGCTTGGCCTAGGTGTAGGCCTAGGGACTGGCACTATTAGGAGGTGTGGCCTTGTTGGAGTAGGTATATCACTGAGAGTGTGGGCTTTGAGACCCTTATCCTAGTTGCCTGGAATCTGGTCTTCTGCCAGCTGCCTTTGGAACAAGAGGTAGAACTCTCAGCTTCTCCAACCCCATGTCTGCCTGAATGCTGCCATGCACCTGTCTTGATGATAATGGACTGCACTTCTAAACCTGTAAGCCATCCCCAATTAAATGTTGTCCTTATAAGAGTTGTCATGGTCATGGTGTCTGTTCACATTAGTAAAATCCTAACTAAGACAGGAGGATAAAGACAAATGAGGACAACTCAGGAGTAAGTGCCCTGTCGTTCTAAGAAATCTACAGACTGAATACAAACACTGTGCATTTCTAATGTATATGTTTATAATGACCCAGAACGCTCTACAGAGTATAACCTGCAAGATAAATGACCACTGACCTTCTCTCCTGCTTGGCCAGAGGGACCTGGGTCTCCAGTTGGGCCTGCACGGCCTTTGGGGCCTTCAGGGCCATCTTCTCCTCTTGGGCCAACTTGACCCACCTCGCCCTGAAATGCAAAGTAACATTGTGCATTCATTTAAAACACCTACAGATATGTAATGTAGAGATTCTTAGAGAACCATGATTTTTGAATCTTGGTTCGTTACATTATGTTTTGTTTGCTGGTTTGCCTGCTTTTGTGAAAGGTGTTGAAATAGTTTGACATCAACAAGCATTTCATTACTGAGTAAATACTCAGTGGCATAATATTCAAAAGTTGTGGAGAGCTTGGTGGTAACATAGCAAACAAAGCAAGCAAGCAGTTTTGGAAACTATCATTGAAAACACAAAAGTCTTCACTTTGGACTTTTAAAAATTGTGATGAACACATTAGGAGCTGAATTTCAAATCAATTATCTCCCATACTGTATGGACTCCACATGAAGTTCGCAGAGTCCCAGCTACTCTGAGGTTGTTTCTTTGCTCAGATAGATTGTGTACTTATGTGAATTATAAAATAAATCTTCTCTGAAATGTATTTAATGTGCTACAAGTCAGTCAATCTATTTCAAAATAAATTATTACTAGATATAAATGGTATAAAGAAACACTAACTTCACATTCTGAAATTCTGACAATCATAAAAATTAAGATGCGTGAAAGTTGCACAGTATGACAGTCAAGCATCAGATTTCATAATAAATACACAAAATTTAAAATAAAACCACATTCTGGTCTTCTACTCATTTGACCATACTATTCTGAAACTGCCATGAACAGTAATTATCAATTTTATATAGATGTTGATTAGGTGAGAGCTTAATGAATCTATTGTTGAGGTGAGACTATCAAAAATGTGTTTGGCTGTATAACTCAGTAGGAGAATGCTTGTCTAGGATTTTCAAAATACAGAATTACATCTTCAACACTACACAGAAATGCATTTAGTATACATAACCTGAAATCTCTATTAAGCGGAGCTTTTCTTAAAATCACATCAAGCATGCAGGAAGGTTCATGCCTTTAATCTTAGCACTCGGAAGGCAGAGGCGCATGGTCTTTGTGAGTTTGATGCCAGTCGGGGCAGGAGAGTAAGTGCAAGTATAGCTATGGCTAAAAAAATAAGTCACTGTCTCCAAACAAAAACTAAAGCAAAGTTGAAGGAAAAGAATGCATAAAGAATATTTTTTAATGTATAGTTGAGTAAAATTATCTAGTATCTAACACAAAGCTGTCAAATCACTAGAAGTCAGATGCTTTAAGTTCTTTCTCCATTAAATCTATGCTTTTAATATGATGGTTTTATTAGAAAATAACCCAATGGGCATACATACATACATACATACGTGTGCTCCTATAAAATTTAAAATATAGTATAACCCTGCCACTATACTGTCTATACAAACATTATATTGTCCAGTCTTTACATAATAACTGAAGTGAACTGCCTCTAACATTTCATTTAACCTTTGTGTTCTGTATTTAATGCTAAGGAAAAATATATGTGTACATTGAGTTATCTAGTGTTTATGTTGATTTGAAGCAAGCTAGAGTCATTCTGGAAAAAGAACTTCAATTGAGGAAGTATACATACCAAATTGATCTGTGTATTTTAGGTTTATTTTCTTTATTGAAGATGGATGTGGAAGTTTTATTGGATGACTGGGACAATAGTCCTGGGTGCAGTAAGAAAGCAAACTGACCAGATCAAGCTCTTAAGAGGAAGGCAGTGAGCAACACTCTTTCACGGCCTCTGTATCAGCTCCTGCCTCCAAGTTCTTCCCCTGCTTCAACTCTTCCCTAACTTCTATTAGTGACAGAAATTTCCCTGTAACTGTAAGGAAAATAAACCCTTTTCTTTTCTAGTTTCTTTTTATCATGGTGCTTTATCTCTGGGGTAGAAGACTTAACTAAAATATGCAGTGTGTTAAAAATGTAGAGATTAACGTCTCTTTTTACTCACTCTGTCACCTTTAAGACCCATGTCACCTTTGAATCCAGGAAAGCCATCTTCACCCTAAAAAATAACATGAATAAAGAAAACTTTAATCGATAATTTGAATCACCCAAAATAAACCTATTTAAATGAATATAATAATTAGAAGAAGCTCCTGAGATACATAAAATTCCAGTCATGAACCTATGCCTCCTCTGTTCCATCCCTGACATACTGCTTCCTTATGTCCCGAGTCCTACCATACTTCTGAATGATTGAGTATATGTCAGAGATTTTCACATACTTACTCACTATGTCTTCCCCGTCTCTTAAAGAAAATCGTTATTCTTTTTATATTAGATTTTCTTTTAAATATTTAAACAGAAAGTAATATTTAAATAATTTTAATTAACATAAATTAATGAACTTGAGAAAATGTTTTTGCCCTAAGTCATGCATTTGTACATAAGGATATTCATGATTTTCAGTTTTTTCCAATGGACTGACACTGGGAATGTCAAACACTCCAGGAAAAGTCTCATATTCAGGAGTAGTTGACCATATAATGGACTCCATAATGCTCTGTATACTTTTATTACTTACAATTTGGTGCCAACTTTCTTGTTTTGTTTTGTTTTCTGTTTGGATATTGTTTTATTTTGTTTTCTTGGGTTTGGAGGGGTTGTTGGTTTGAGACATAACTTAAGGTTAGGAGAGTAAGAAGGAGGTGAGAATCTAAAAAGACTTGGGGGAGCAGAAGAATATAATCAAAGTATATTTAAATTTAAAAATATTTTAAATAATATAATAAAAGAAGAAAGAATACTCATAGTTTATGTAATTTGCATTTAATAAATATCTTGTGTCTCAAATTGGTCTCCAATCTGTGTTGTGTTATCTGGTGAGGAATAAGCAAATTCTCAATTCCCCTTACATACAGAGATTGACAGTTTTGCCAGCCCTTGCTCAGTTAGGAGATGCTCTACGTGAGCATCCTTTTGCAGATAGAAGAGACAGTTTGTCTACGCAAATATTTCATGCTTCTCATCCGGAAATTTGAAAGTTGCAGTGATAGCCTTGCTGCTTCATTAATTTCAAGGGAAACAAAGTGATTTGCATTTTCATAATATTTTAAATTGAAACTTATTGTGTTAAAAGTCATGTAAAGCATTTTGAATATATTTTTTTTTTTCTGGTACCAACAAGAGATGAAGATAGAACACCACACAGTTTTAGTTCTCTGAGAATTTTGTGCAATGTATTTTGGCTATATTTATGCCCTCTCCCAAGACCTCCCAGACACAGAACCCTCTATATCTATTCAATGTTTTATCCTCTCTTTTTGGATATTTCTTTTATTTTTGACATCGTATTATAATTATTTATTTCTCTTTTCCATTTCCTCCCTCCAAATCTTGACATATAACTCTCCTTGTCTCTTTCAAGTTCTTGGCCTCTTTTTCATTAATGATTACATGAAAATATGTATATATTTACACATATATAAAATGACCTTTTAAATTCATGCAAAAAATGATCACTCTATCTTAATTTCAAAATACTTCCTAATAGTGGGATTGGGTGTCTCTCTGTCTATTTTGTCTGCTTTTGGAACCCTTTCACTCCTACTGGTTTGCCTCAGTCAGCCATGTTTTGAGGGTTTTGGTGCCTAGTCTTTCAGTAACTTGTTATGCCATCTTCAGTTGAGATCCATGATAGGTCTGTTCTTATCCAAAGAGAAGGAGGAGTGGATTTGGGGAAGAGTGAAGGTAGGAGAAGAGCTGGGAGAAATGGAGGGAAGAGAAAGTGTGGTCAGGGTATATTGTATAGGAAAAGAATAAAACAATTTTTTTTTTTTTGGGGGGGGGTGGTTTCGAGACCGGGTTTCTCTGTATAGCCCTGGCTGTCTTGGAACTCACTCTGGAGTCCATGATGGCTTGGAACTCAGAAATTCGCCTGCCTCTGCCTACTAAGTGCTGGGATAAAAGGCTTGTGCTACCACACCCAGCAGAATAAAACAAAATTAAAAACAAAGGAAAATAAGAAGGTTTCTAAAGGATAGTAATAAAATAAAAAATAAGATAAAAATATTTCAATGATGAATATAAGTTAGCCCCTGCACACGACATGATTTAACCTTTAATCATTTCTTTTGCCCTTTAAATTAGCTGTCATTCCATTGGCATCCAAGTCCTGGGGTTGATTTCCAAACACTGGGCTTAGAGTTATTGTCCCATACCACACCTGGGGCTCACTCCTTTGTGTTCTAACCCATTCATATGTTTAACTGAAGACTCAACCCATAATTCTGCTTTGATATTCTCCTTAAGTTAAATTTTCCTCATAAAATTAACTTTTACTTTGTGTGTGCTCCAAAATAGGTATCTATTATGACAAAAAATATGCCTTTTTGCCCTTAATTACAATAGGCCATTGTTTCTAATAAGTGATAGAACCAATAATCATTCCTAATTAGCCAATAGGTCAATTTTAAATCTCTTTGACAACTTAGGAACCAAGATATCCAAAAAGCACTAAGTGAACATATGAGAAAATATTCAAGTTTCAGTCGATAATTTATAAGTTATACAAAAGCCAAGAAAATGTCATCGTTTCACGTATAAGGACTACATGAAATGTGAATCCAAGGATCATGCTTTGAATGTTTGTTCTTTTTGTTTTGAAGTCTGTGAGCATTCAGAAGCTGTGGCAGCTTTGGCAGGAGTTCACTAAGGCAGCATTTGAGCATGGTAATCAGCCTTGAGTTCCTGCCATGTCCGCACTTCACTATCGAGTCCTATCTGTTATAACTTCCCCGTCATGGTTGACTGACACTAATGAAATCATGGCCTCCAACAAAACCTTTTCATTGTTTTACCCTTGGCTTTGTTGTTGTAATGGTTTTTAATGTTTCTCAAAAGACATTGAAGGCAGAATAGAGAAGCAACTCACAAAATATGAGAAAACAAATAGACCCATATGTACATTAAAGAATTATCATCATCAATACTCAACATCATTAATCATTAGGATAAATGAAAATAGGACCTATTGGGATGATTGCCGCTAAGTATGAGGAAAGGATGTATGTGTTTATGAGAGTGTAAAGCTATCTGAAATTCTGTGTGCTGTAAGGGGAAATGAAAATTGGATGGACTACAGAATTATAAATTAAAGTGAAAATTTTAGTTCTGAATATGTACAAGACAAATGGATGCAGGATCTAGAGGATGTATTTATTTACCTATAGTTGTGGACATAATAGCAAAAATATAGTAGCAATCAAATAGGTATACTAATGAACAGACAAAAAGACCTGACATATGTGATGAAATGAAATTTAGCTTTAAAAGAAAAGAGGACTTAGCTACTGTACAGATTGGATGACCTTGCATGGTTGCATGAACTATCTTGATGCAGGGATATGCAAAGACTAAACCTGGATAAGGTGACAAAAACGTACAAGATGTCTAAATTGAGCATCTGCAGACTTTTTCCTCAGGAGTAAACCATGATGCTTTCAAGTCTCTAGTGACAGCATGGCCTTTTAAAGAGCAGGCTCTTCTGTACACTGAATGCCTCGAGAGCAATGGAAGAGGTTTTCGAGCTGAAATTGGCCATTCACTGCCTATCCATTTCTGCCATTGCTGTCGCCCCTGAGACAAAGGTAATTACAGAGTTGCCAAGTTCAGTTTAAAGAAAGCTGTGTGCTGTGTCTAAGAACCACTAAAAGCTGTGAGGATGGTTTTGAATAATCCTAGTTGGTTTGGTTTTATTTTGCTTTCCTTCAATTTATATATTTACTAAAGTTGTTTTTTTTTAAACAAAACAAAACAAAACAAGAAAGGTTATTCTGGCATCCTCCTAAATATTTCTCATTACTGAAAAATTATGATGTAGTTTCTTTAGGCATATCATTGATCATCATTACTAAACAAATAACATTCTAAGTTATGAGATTTCAAGTTCTAAAATTAACAAATCTTAATTTTAGGAATACAAAAAGATGATGTTGAATTTGGCTAGAGCTGCAAAATAATTCACCTGTATGGTTTTTTGTTTTGTCCCTCTGACAGGAGATGTCGAGGCACATATGAAAAAAATCAAAAGCCTGGAGAATTAGAGACTCTGTGTACTACCTCCTGCTTTCACCATTTAATAATCACGAGTATTCTTACAGAATATGGAGAATATTTTTATTTACTTTGGGATTGTTGAAGTTTTGGTGATTCAGTTTCTCAGTAGTACTGTTCTAGAGAAGGCCCTGTTAAAGAAGCTACGCTGCCCTCTGACAGTCCTTCCATCTCTTCTTAATAAACAATGGGCTATATAACCTATTATTTAATCTTAACTCTTTTACCTAAAGTCCTCAAACTC
Source organism: Mus pahari (assembly GCF_900095145.1). Taxonomy (NCBI): domain Eukaryota; kingdom Metazoa; phylum Chordata; class Mammalia; order Rodentia; family Muridae; genus Mus; species Mus pahari. The sequence continues at coordinate 102,957,043 of NC_034593.1, read as the reverse complement.
TAGATAAAGAATAAATCACTTGTTTGTCATCCTAGGTAGGATTAAAGGTAGAGCATTTACAAATTTAAATTTGAAGATAAAGTATAAAAGTGGAAAAAAGTTTCCCTCTTTGACATTTATTCTAGATGATATTATAATCAGAGTGCAGAATGTTGATTCTAATCTAAACTTTTAATTATTAGCCATTTGTTTTATTGTTTCCTCAGAAACAAACAAAATTTAAAGTAACCAATAATTTCTTGGCATTTCAATGTTAGAAGTGTGCTGTTTATTCTTTGTATTGATGTTTCCTCATTTGCTTCTTAACATCCTTAATTTATTTTGTTTGCAGTTTGCAACTGACCCTCCCTCCAGAAACTTACAACACTCCATCTAAATTAAGCACTCTTCTTTTAAACATGGACTACTAAAAACAAATCATTGGTAGGTATTAATCCCAAGAGACTGACTGAATTAAGGTTTAACATGAACAAGTGCATATGTCAAAGAACAGAAAACATACAATACAGAAATTATAAGTCAGCATTGGCAGAGCATCACTGCTGCCTTAAAACCGCAGAAAGGCATTAAGCCATGTCAATCTATGATGGTCAAGATGAACTGGGATTGTCAAAGTAGCAGACTTAGTTGAAAAGGAACCACATTTTTCCAAGAATAAAATTAACTATATACTGCACACACTATCTTTTAGGATTATTTTCTGTACAAAAATAACTTTTGGTAGGAATAATTTATGTTTAGTTTTCTATCCCCTATTAAAACTAAATATATTCAATAAACACTCATATGTTTCAAAAGAAAATCATTTCCTTGAAATCAATCTAGTAATGCTCTTAAATATTTAAATTTATTTCAACAAAACTACTAATAAGTCAAATTTTGTGTTTGTAATTTATTCTTGAATATTTATACAATTTTAATAAGAATTCGACCTGATCCTGATTATTAAAAGTAACTCTTTATCATTGAAAACTTACCTTTAAAGAATTTAGGGATGTACAAATATATTTACTAAGTGAATCTAAATCTTGAAGAAAAGTAGGAAATCTTCTAAGTGCACTTTTCTTTAAGAAAATTAGGAAATCTCGTAAGCCCTATTAACATGCCATAACCTTTATTAGCTGAGGCACCTACATTTATCTACCTCTACGTGGTCTTCATTTTATTTCCTTACAATAATATTGTTGCTTCAAATACAGCATCAGGTAAGAGGACATGATTTTTCCAGTCATACACACACACACACACACACACACACACACACACACACACCATAAATGTTTTTTATATTTTCTATTTGCTTTAGCTTATGAGTTTGGGGGGGCATCTAATAGAGACAAAATAAGCCCTATTAACATATAACTGGAAATTGTCCATGTGTCATAGCCAATCCATTCAGACTGACAAACTTAAGGTTTAATCAAATCAAACACATGTGTTTAAAGGGATTCAGGGCACACTTGTGGCATTTGCTGGCATTTGTGCTGTGCTACAATTTAGCTCTCACTCTGGGACACCAATTTTCTTTTTATGGGTCCTGAGATAAATTTATACTCACAATGTCTGGCTTGTAAGTCATTGTTTTATGTATTTTGAGAAACAAACAAAAAAGCCCACTGATTATACACTTTAATTTTTATACACTGGATGCTTAAAAGTTAAAATGACCTAAAACCATATGTTACCTTTTCGCCTTTAGAGCCCTTGAGACCTCTGACACCATCTGCTCCCTATGGAACAAATAGAAACATTAAGGACAACAACACTTCACCGAGAAATGAAATAGAGTGAAAATAATTTAGCATTTACCTTTACTCCACGGGGACCAGGATAACCAATAGGCCCCTGAGGACCAGGAGGACCCTGTAAAAGATTCATTGTGACTTAAATGTATGTAACACAACATACATTGCCAAAACTACTCATTCATATACTGCCATTTTGTCAAATAAAGGTTTCAGGAAATACTAGGTAAAATTTTAATATTTACATAAATAATTTACAGAGATTCAGTAATTCTTATTAGAATTCATCATAACTATAATCATTTATTTTATGTACATTAAATATGTAGACTACAGATCTGCCGCCACGAGACTTCTTTATACAAAAATTATGAGTCGATTTTATAAATTTATTATCATATAATTGAAGTTAGCTTTCATAGGTGTACTTGCTTATTATATCAAAAGCAATTATAATTTGACAGGACCTTCAATAGATGCTCTGTAACTTACCAGGGCACCCTTTTCTCCAGACTGGCCTTCTTTCCCAGGATGACCCTACATGGAGCAAACATACAGTGGTAAAGACATAATATTAATGGTAACTGTTAACCTTGTTAATCCCTGCTCCATTAAAAAAAATCAGATCGTTTTTATGTCCTAGATGGAATGTTAAGTCTTAATTTAAATGTTAAAGCTTAGGTAATTGTAACCTGAATACCCTGACATTATAAGGAACCTTTATCATGTTTCTTCTGTTACTAGGAAACTTTCTAATGCCAAGACTGATGGTATATTCTATTATGTTCTGTGCCCTTGGGAACAAGTCATAATGGAGGTCAGTAGAATTATTTTGTGTAGTTACCCACAAAAAGCTTAGACCTGAACCAACCATCCAACAGTTCTTCTTGAATCGATGTATAGGTTTTTATAGTATCAGCTACCCCTGGGATGGAGCCCAACAAAAAGAGACTATTACACCAATATAAAAAAAAAAAAAACTATTTGGAATAAGTCTTCCATTTTGGATAGTGGTCTATTAAAGTTGAAGTTTCATAGACCTCCCTGGGAACTGATACCCTACTTGTCAAAATGAAACATTTACTGAGTAACTGACATCCTGGTTGGTATGTGAAGACATGAATGGGAGAAAAGTCCCATCCTCCTGACAAATTAAAGCATGGATATGAGACAAGGCAAGTCCTCTGCCACAGTTCAATAGTACAACCAAGAGAAACAGGTTAAGTGTGCAACAAAGACACCTTCCCAGGGAAACCTCCAATCCCTAAATCCTGTTTGGTGAAATAACTTGACACAGATATTGGTGGATTTGGGCTTTTCAACCCTGTAGGATCTTAACTCAATCAATATTGTAGTTCAGTTCCTGACTCTAGACCTGCAATCCCTGGTCTTGGGGCATATGCTCAATAAACTATCCCTGTCTGACTGAGATCAGTGTTCATGTGGTTTGTGATGTAACTCCTGAACCCCAACAGTCATGTGATTTATCTGAAAAGATTATTAAATACTGTACAAGTGTAGTGTCTTTTAATAACATTGAAAACTGGTAGTTAGAGAAAAACTTTATATTTATATATGAAATCCTTTTCAGACGTCAGAAAAAGCACATAAATTAATACATTCTGGTATTAACAATTCAATCTCAAAATCTGAAACAAAGCAAATTACATTTGGTTTATATTCTTTATGCAAACAAAAGCACCTTCAAAAGTCATTAAGAATATATGATAGGAATATATAGAAAAACAAAAGATTCTAATCATATTATCATGGTATTCAGATGTCATTAATAAAAAATATATAGTTTATACACTATAACCACAGGTAGAAACAGAAAAAGGAATCCTGTATCTTGCTTGTCAGTAGACTAAATTTGAAGATACAACATACATAATAATTTTAAAATGAAGACAGAAATTATATGTATCTGTGAAAAAGATTACATAACTGATGTTTCTATATTTCCAGAGGAGGAGGACTGCCCCTATAGCCTGAAGAATTTTCATGGACAGTATAGGAAGAAAGCAGTGACTATCATGTACCTTTACCCGGCCTCTCTGCTGTCTAGGATTATGGTCACTTACACAAATTAGAGTCATTTCATAAGAGGGGGATCCCAATTGAGAAAATGTCCCTACCAGACTGGCCTACAAACAATCCTATAAAGAATCTTCTTATAGAGGTTGGGACGGCCAAGTCATCTTCTTTAGTACCCACCAGGTACAAGTGGTGCTGGAGGCAATAAGGGAGGAGGCTGAGCAAGCCAAGAAGGACTAGACTGACTCAGCGTTCCTCCATGGCCTCTGCATTAGTTCCTCCCTATGTTCCTACCTTGCTTGACATCCTGTCCAGACTTCTCTCACTGAGCCATGATTACCTGGAACTAAACAAGCCCTTTCCTCCTCAGGTTGTTGTTGGTCGTGGGGTTTTATTAATCAAAACCCTAAGACAGAAAGACTCTGAGAGGCAAGTTAAAAAGTGAATGAACTCATGTTCTCTATGAGAAGTAACAGACATTAAAAGGAAATAGCCACTGAAAATCCAAGCAGACTGAAACTGATATCAGAAAGGAATGTGGAATTAGGAAGAAGGGATTTGGGCAAGTTCTGCCCTGCAGCATGTGAGTTACTTTATATAGAGGCTATTGTGATCTTATTGAAACTTCCCAAAAAATGGGATGTATATTTCTTCGTAGAAATTGTATTGCATTCTAAAGAAACCAATGTTTAGTTACTGAATCAGTTCACTTTTATTACTGCCTATACATAATTATTTATAAGATATATATCAAAATTATTTTTTAAGACTGCTTATGGAAATGTCCATGACAACACAGACAGCTTTGACTTACAGGAGGTCCATCAGCACCAGGAAGTCCCGCAAGCCCTGGTTTTCCTTGTGGTCCCTAATCAAAAGGAGGAGAATATGACTTAAAAGAAAGAAAAATATAAAAAATGTTCTACGTGGTGGATATCAGCACAACACTAATAACAGCATGGACTTGAGAGTGTGTCTTCCATCCCTAAATGCTCAACAGTGTCATAAATAACCAAAAACAGAGTACATGATAACAAATGAATTTGAACTTAACAGATATCAAAATATGTTATGTTTAGTCAGCTTGGTTGTTTTAAATGTTTCATTATTAATGTTGACAAGTTAGTTTTTAGGTGATACAATAAACTATCACTAACATAACAAAAATGCAAGTAATACAGGTCAGAAAAGCATTCACTCATAACACTGAGTAAGTCTCAGAGGAAAGCTTTGGAAATTCACATTGACAATGTTATATAAGTACCTACCCAAAGATGCAGTCATGAGCTCTACTGAATGCTTTGGAAATAATAGACCAAATACATGACGGTGGCACCATAAGATCAAAATAGAGACAAAATATTCCTAATGCTATACTCTTAATGTCCAGGCATACAATTATTACTCAGACACTTCTGGAATGTAACCAAATGAATGTGTTGTTGGTTGTATAAAAGCATTACATGCATAACTGTATATACTATTTGACTCTTGATTATGGTGATAAATGAACACATTAACAGTTAATGTATTTACTGCACTACATTTCTACTTAATGAAGGATAAATTTACTCTGAAACAGTTTTTATTTTGTCAGCCCATACACATCACATCTTATTTACATCTCTTGATTTTGACAAGAGGCTGCATCAACTTATATCATCTAGATTTGCACATATGCTTGTTATAGTATATATATCTTAGACTGTTCTAGTAACAAACATGGATACAGTCAAAGTTCTAGTGATGGATAACCGGGTTCTTAAACTCTTCTACTAAATATAAGTTCCTGGATGACTTATTAGGACCTGTTAAGTGTATTTATTTTGATATCAAAGGTGCATAAACTAATATGAATCTAGCAGGAGACTAAACTGTAACTGCTCGGTGGGTCACTCTGGTGCTTTTTATCTACTGAGTGTTTCTAATGCCCTGTGACCTCATCATTCCTAAATGTAGAACACTGTAAAGAAAAACACTGCAAGGAAACCCTTTCTTAAGAGAAATTTAAGTATTCTCATGGGGATGTTAAATTTATGAAGCCCAGGGCAATATTGCTTGCAGTTCATTTCACCTGCCAGGACGTGATTAGAGTTCATAAAGAAGAGAGGTCAGCAGCAAGTCTGAATCTCCAAGACAGCCCACAGCATTTCCATTGATAGAGGGCATTTAACGTAAGCATTGTACCCATGTTGATGGAAAGCACCAATTAAACCATGTGTAACAAAAAGCAGGGAAACAATACCTCTTGAAAATGGCTTTCATATATTAAATTACTTGTATTCTTTTGGAAGGGCTTAAAGTTTTCAATTCTTCCCAACAATATGCAGCCCTATTACATTCCACAGTCATTACCTTAATCCACCAAATATTTAATTACAGAATTTTATCTGTCACTTAAGTTATTCTTTATTTTCAAGGCACTGGTCTTGTTTCTTCAAAACAAATGAAGTACACCAACATAGACTGAGTCCCCGATTATTATCACAAGTAGAGGTGCTGATGGCTTGGCACACAACATTACATGGGCCTTTGCCATTGATATATATTTTAGGAAAGACAAGAAATATTAAAACTCTGCCAAAATAAGATGATTTTTAAATGAAACTGAGTTCAATCCATCTCCTTTTGAATAGAGGTTTCATGACAACAAAATGTTTTATCTGCATTTTTAACTCCCCGTGCTGTTCCTAGTGAGGTGGAAATAAAGATGAATGAATGTCATATGTTCCATATTTTAATAAAAGTTAAAATTTATGAAGTGTTTCTATGCACTATGTTAAGCAATTTATATGCATGATCCACTTTGTCTGAGTGAGTCCCAGGAAATATCAACATCTGTTATTATGTGACATATGACATAGACATAGTCTGTATGCATATAGATAGCCATTCAAGTTTTCAAAGTCACCATCTTTAATAGACATTTACTTTGTGTCTTGGTATTTCTCACTGAGCTCACAGAGTCACATCATTTGTTTTCTGTAAATCAATTAACATGTGAGCAATATGAACTCTAAACTCACAAATTAAATCACAGGAAATGCTCTCCTTGTCAAAAATGTCAGAGTGAATAACAGAGGTAGTTTATCATTGCAAACTACTAGTAACCTTTATTAGAAATATAATAAAAATAAGCTGAAATAATTTTATATGAAAGTTCTTACATATTAAAATATCATTCTAATATGATAATAAATATTAAATTATACATGAAATAATTATTATTTACAAAATTTAAAGTAAATAACATCTTTACTACCTGGTATAGGCAAGATATTAAGTGCAGACCATATATGCAATCTTTAAATATATGTCTTTTTATGTTTCTTGTCCATTTGATAGGACAAGATAGTCTTTGAATTTAGAAAGTAGATATGCTTGGACTAGAGAACATACTGGAGTATAATGTGAACTAAGCTGCAGTGAGACAAACCATATATTTTACTTTGGGTTCTAAAAAGTAATTAAATATACTCATTTTTGCCAAGAAAAAATTCCTCTTAACAGTCCAAGGAATGCATAATAATGTCCTGTTGGGAATCTAACAGGTACATATTTGCAATCTGTAGTAGAGATGTGAGGTTTATGAAGTGCTAGACAGAAGATAAGAGTAGCCAAGTTTAAGTTTACTGATCAAGGCATGCAGTGCTGCTCAGTAATATATTGCTTGCCAAATAAATGGTGTAAAATAATCTTTAGAACATATCTAAATTTCATGCTGTACTTTTCAACACCACCAATACACTGCCTGATATAATTATACCCATAGATAATGAACTTCAATAGTCCCTAAAGAAAGGAGGTACAGGATTAGTCAAGTGTGGTGGTGCGCATCTTTAATTCCAACATCAAGGAGATGGAAGCAGGTCCCAGTGAGTTAAAAGCCAACCTGGACCACATAGAGTTTCAAGTCAGAGAAACCAAAAATGGTGAACCCTTGACAACTCTATTCTAAATGTAATACTTATTGCAAAAACGTTTATATTATAGATATATGCTCTCACTTGTGTAAGTCCCCAAAATATTATAAAATGAAAGAAAAAGCACAAAGACCAGATACTCAGTGCTATGGTGAAGTTTACATTACATTAACATTTCATTGCTATAAAATATTCAGGTAGATGGAAAGTATACAGACAGAAAGCAAAGAGACTGTTGGCTAAAATTGTAGGATGGAAAACCTTCCTACGGTGGTATAAATATTCTAAAAATTAAGTATTTGTACAACTCTGTAAATTTACTAAAAACCACTGTCTCATGTTAAGCTATACAAGTGACCTTTATAATATGTAAATTTACATGAGTAAATGTATTGATTTTTCTCAGAACCAGTTATATTCACTGAAATTCACAAAAATCAGAAAAAAAACATCACTACAAAGAGCCAGCTAATGATTGTTCTATAATTGAAGCAGAAATTAAGTCCTACTTGGGGAATCTCTCAAAGGAAAGCAGAGGAAAGTCAGCCCTTTAAGTACACCATTTATTCCTGCTGTCATCCAGATACTAAGTTAGTAACAAGAATATTGTCACCTACGCCAAAATGGGCCAGTGAAATATTAAAAGTAACCTTGAATTAGATCATACAACAAGGTTTATTGAAAGAAAATGTAATTATAGTAAAAAAGTATAGATTTTATGTGCCGGAGAGGTGACTCTGTGGTGTAGCATTGGTTGCTCTTCCTGATGACCTGGTTTCAATTTGCAGCACCAACTTAGCAGCACACAATCTGTAACTGCACTTCTAGAGGATCTGATGCCCTCTTATGGCCTCCACAGGCCTGCACACATGAGGTGCACAGACAGTTATGAAGAAAACACTCACACACGGAATAAAGTTTATTATTTACAAATAGTAGAGTTTAAGTTATATTTTTATAAACTTCTTTACTTAAAAGCTTCAATTATATCAAACCATCACACACCACAATGAATCAGACACAACGATTATACTAACTTTTTTTTTAAGTTATAATTCTGTCATGGATATCTTTATTTGGATGATAGATAAGTGTGTAAAATGTATTGAATAGTGAAAGTATAAAATGTAATGTGCAACTCCAGAGCTTCCATTCTGAATGCCTAATTCTAACAGTAAAGAAGTTCCAAGTTTACAGACATTGAGTCAACTGCAGATTTTAAATAATGAGAAAGCAAGGAACCAAAATAAAGAGAAAACAGTCATCCCAATTAGTTACCGAAATTATCATTCTTGATAATGTTACCTGAAATCTAAATTGAAACCCTATACTTTTTAAAACTTCACCTTAAAGATGTTTAAATAAATTCTATTCAACCTTTAAATAAATTATATCCAACTTTTATTACCATGTTTTTTTTATTCAGGTTACTATATGACTTTGATAATATGTAGGGAAAGTATGGAGACACCTTATCCACAAGACTAGTCATTCCCCTTGCTGTAAAGTAGCTTAGCAGTGGTTATGAGAACACTAGAACAACTTACTTTTTCTCCTGGAGGACCAATTGGGCCTTGTGGACCAGGAAGTCCCTATTATAAAAGAATTTAATGTCAGGAATCATTTCAGAAGAACACATGTTCACAATAGATAATTAAATCTATGGCATTTGTATTGATTCACAAGAACCTTGATCTCTCTCTCTCTCTCTCTCTCTCTCTCTCTCTCTCTCTCTCTCTCTCTCTCCTTTCTCTCATCACTCTTGCATCTCATCCCCTAGCTCCTCCCTCTCCCTTTTGCTGTTCTTCTCTCTAATACACACACACACACACACACACACACACACACACACGCACACGCACACGCACACGCACACACACACACACACACACACACATGAGCACTTGCATACTCCCTCTGTTTCACAGAAAGTTCTGGAGCAGTGTAAGGAGTTTTCATAAACTCTTCTTTACAAGATTATACTGCGGTTCTATCCAGAACCTTCTGCAGTGTGTTGATTTCACCATGGCACCTTGTAAATGCTGGATAAGTCATTTTTCTATTAAACATATAAAAAAGGAAATACTTCTCACATTCACAGTCTACACATATTTGGCTTTACACAGAATATTCTGACATTATGAAATTTATTTTAAATAAAGCAGTCTTAACCTCTTATCTCCCAGGAAAAATAGCTGCTTAGACTTACTTGAGGTCCTGGATTTCCTTGCTGACCTGGTGGTCCAGGCTCCCCTTGGGGACCCTGCATAGGAAGAAATAAAGTGATTAGTAAGGCTTTTGCATTATAGTTTATTTTTTAACTCTAACTGTTAAAAATTAGCCCCAAATCATTTCCTATTCAAAAAGTCTGGAAAATATATTTAGTAATGTGTAACAATATGTTTTTAATTTAACAACAGTAACTTTGAAATTGACATGAGTTTATAGATATTAACTACATACCATGTTTCCTTTTGGTCCTTGGGGGCCATCTATACCTCCAATACCCTTCAGTGAAGAACGAAATAGATTTAAAACTTTAGATATTAAAAGAGAAGCCTGTGGTGACTAAAGATTCTTTTAAAAATTAACAGAAATGAAAATTTAGTATGTAACAAAAATTAGAGAAGCCTTGTATAGTGACTCTCATCCATGTCTACTCTTAAGATAATCTAGCATCGTTTCCATTGTATGCTATGATTAATCATGAAAAGTATAAGAGCTACCTAAAGAGACAGAAAAAGCAAGGATGGAGAGAGAAATCAATTAACCTGACAGCCACCATCCATAGACTCAGATCAGAGTACAGCAGGACAGTAAACTAGTTTCTCTGCAGAGCTCTATACATATACATATACATATACATATACATATACATATACATATACATATACATATACATATACATATACATATACATATACATATACACATACATATACGTATACATATGCATTACATACACATACACATACACATACACATACACATACACATACACATATATATTTGGCAAAAAGCTTTCTCCTAGAAAACAAAGAATGTTCCCAGTAATACATACAGGCTGCCCCGGAGGTCCTGGCGTGCCCCGTGGTCCCAGCAAGCCTCTTGGACCCTGAGAGGAATAAAAGAAAAAGAGAAAGCTTGCATAAGGCATGGCCTCAAAACAGGACTCTTTGAATATTTTTAATATAATATGTGAGTTAAAATATTTATTCATCTCCTATAGAGTGCACTGAAAGTAAATGTTTATAGTGCCATTTCACATAATATAAATATTGAATGTTTATATAGACAAAAGAAAATAATAGATAACAGTGTTGAGTACAGAAACTTTCTTAAATTCAATTTATTTACACATGTATCACTTGTAATGTTTTTTAAAAATCAAAATAGTCTAATATTCTTAATAAGATAACTGTGTCATTTTCTAACTTGATCTTGGAACACTTAATTTTGTTATGATGGCACAGATTGAACAAACAGAAAAGCCCAGATTCCCATTCATTTTCCTTTTAAATAAATTACATCTTGGGAGAGCATTCATTTAAGAACAAACAGCTGGCTATTTATCTATGGGGGTTATACAACCATTTTCTTCATTGAAGGGTTTTAAAGTATTAATAGTTACATTCAAATTCCATTTCTGTCCCCTTCTCCTCAAAGTTCTTTCTCAGCTTTAGAAAAATAAGCATAATAATTTGCTCTATTTTCTTTACTGTAATTGACCTGGCTGGCTTTATAATGAAGCAAATGAAAGCTGAAGCTAGGAAGCCTTTTCAAGTCTGGTTCTTTTCCTGTGCTGGCTTTGGGTAAATATCCGCCACTGACCTTCCTTATTATCAACATTTATTGGAGAGGAGTCATATAATCTTTATGGGTAGTATGTACATCTTAGTATCTTTCTTCTGAAAACAAAGTTAATTTATATACAAAAAATTTATTCTGGAATTACTGGTAGTATTAGAAAATATTTTTTATTAAAAGAATAAATAAAATGCAAAAAATAAAATAAAAGGTTTAAATTAAAAAAATCTGCAACTAAACGTAACTAATAAGAATTTTGACTAGCAAAATGACCACATTGCTTTTTCTCAAGTCACAAATATTTTGTTCACAAGAAAAGGCAATTGTATTCACTCTGTTTTTTTTTTTTAATATGAAAATTCCTTGTCTAATTGGTGTAAAACACAATTATTCCTGAGTTTAGCATTGCCGAACTAGTACAAGACCCTATTCCTCATAAAAGAGATTAGTATATAAAAATAAAGAAAATAATTCCTTACAGCTTCACCTGGAAGACCCCTGGGCCCGATCTCCCCATCTTCTCCCTATGGATGACAAAAGTGGAGAGAGACCTATTAGAGGGGTGTGACTTCAAAAACACTTGCTCTTTGGTGGATTAATTGTAAACAAGTCTAAAACAAGAAAACTCTTAATATACCCTCATTCCATCATCGCCAGGGAGGCCAGGCGGGCCCTGTGGACCTCTTTCCCCCTACGGAAGAAACAGAAACAAGAGAAATATAGGAATCAAGGGGATTGTTTATGAGTACATAGGAAAGTCAACACAACCAGGGTCAACAGGACACTTGTCCTGGAAACTTACCTTGCCTGGACCTGTCTCAGAGTGGTTCCAGCAGTAAAATTTTAAACACTAACAGGCTTTACAAATTATTATGCTAGAAAAATTCCCCCTCAATTTTTAATAAAAATGATTTAATGAATACATGTAAAATATTTTAGGCAGTTATTAAGAAATGAATCATTCAGAAAATTATTTATGAGCATCTAAAGAATGGGCACAATTGGACATCACTTTTTCTTAATTTCTGAATAATTCATATTAAATCAGCACAACCCATGAACACTTAAAGGTACTTAGAATTTATTTCACAAAACAAAGTTATATGTGCATCCTATTATGGGTTAGGTGTAATATGTTATTTTGTTAGATGACTGTAAGATTAAAATTTCTTTTCACTCTCCAATTTACCTAAATACAGTCCTAGATTTGTTCTTCATTCTGGTGAAGAAAGATAGAAAGAACCGATTCTCATTGTTTTCAAACTGTTCCAATTTTCCGCTGAAACATGACCTAGCAGTTATGACTATTCAGCATGCCGATTTCCTTAGCCTTACAAGTAATGAGTTCTTGCACTGAAGTGTACATCACAAAGAAACAATATGTTGTCAGGGTATCTGCAGGTGTCCTCATCTGAGTTATTTCCACAGGAAAAATTGTAAAGATATGCAATGCTCAAGAAATAATATGCTCATTTAAATTCTCCAACTCTTATATTCAACTGATCTTCCTCACATCTATGAGCAGAAAGATTCTGCCTCTATCTTTTTGCACATAAGGAATATTTCAATGTCTACAACTAGTGAAAGAACAGACTGGCACTATGTATAATCTGTATCTAAACATTCTCAGTATCCAATAGATACAAAAATTTACCAAATGCTGTCACCACTGTTTGTGTTATTTTTTTTTTCCTTCGGATTTCCAAAAGTATACCAAAACCACCTAATCTCCAAAGGTTACTATTACATTTTGGATAAAAATGTAGTAAAGGTATCTTACCCTGTGTCCTTTGTCACCAGGCAGACCTGGAAGTCCATCAAACCCTCGGTCTCCCTGTAAAATCACAACCATATTACCATTATTATACTCTCATTTGTCAAGGATAAAATGCCAAACATGGTCTGAATACAAAGTTATCAAGTCCTGACCTTAGTTCCAGGTTCTCCTGGCATGCCTCTTCCTCCATCAGCACCTGGACGGCCCTAGAAATGCCAAGTACAAGATTAAGCAAGAGGGTCACATGACAATAAACACAAAGAGACAAACTATTCAATGGCTGAAGCTTCATCTCAAAGTGCACAAGAAAAAAATATCCTTACCCTCTTTCCAGGTTTTCCTGTTGGACCAGGAGGACCTTGGACACCTCGAGGACCCTATATGAAAACATTAGACTCATAATGTAGAAATCTTAATCAGTCAAAGTCAAAAATGATGGTTTTAGAAACCAATACTCTCTGTGTTCTTCCTCATTTATTTAATCACAAGATTATTTTTCCATAAAAATTCTGACAAAGCAGAAGTCAGAGAAGCAATTTTCTTAAGGAACTTCTCATACAAACAACTAAATTGCAATTTTTTAAGTTTTTTTTAAAGATTTATTTATTTATTATATGTAAGTCCACTGAAGCTGTCTTCAGACAACCAAGAAGAGGGTGTCAGATCTCCTTACGGGTGGTTGTTAGCCACCATGTGGTTGCTGAGATTTGAACTTGGGACCTTTAGAAGGTCAGTCAGTGCTCTTAACTGCTGAATCATCTCTCCAGCTCCTATTGCAAAGTATTTTATGTGGCTGTGCATACAGTCAAACAAAAGAAATATAGTGATATACACTTTAGCCTTTATGATCAATTACGTGTTCAGTTGTCAGAGAGATGGTTTCCACATAGCAGTCATCGAGCTATGATAATGCCATCATTCTGCTCTCATTTCAAGCACTTGACCCTTTTCCTTTTCATTGTTTAAATGTCCTCTCCTAGATGATTCATCTCCCAAACCACTGATCACGTTAGATTTAATCACCTTTCAAGCACAGTGAAATCTCCTATAACATGATTACCTGTTTTCAACTAGGTCACAGTGAATGACTCCTCAACTATCCACAAAGTCATGACAATCACGTTCTCTCTGAAAACATGATCTCACGGAAGGCTAAAAATATTTATTGTGGAAATGTAAGGATGGCAGTGTCTAATCATTGGACGTCAGAGAATGTAGCTTAAAAAAATGTTGGAGAGGAGTCTATCATGAACCTAACCAGAAGGGACGAAAAGAAGTACCAACTCAACAAGTGTTGCTAGTTTTCTTTTTTTCCTTAATGAATTAAACTTATTTTACAACAGTGTGCCTGAGTGTATGTAAGCGTACCATGCATGTGCATGAGCCTGCAGACATTAGAAGAGGGCATCAGGTGCTGTAAAACTGGACTTAAAGGTTGTTGGTAGCAGTCATGTGGGTACTAAGAACCAAACCTGTAACTTCTGAAAGTAATACACTTAGCTAATGCTATCCAGCTGTGCAATACAGATGTATTTTAAATGAAGAAGATATTTCTTTGATATCACCTAACTGTTTGGACTCAACAAAGACCATATGTCCTAAAACATGTCATGCTTTCAGATTCTCCAGTTCTGTAAACAGTATACATGTTGCTTTGCAAATTTTAACGAGCAATAATCTTACAATATTCTTATGTAGTGCACTTTAATATTTTTCTGAAATTCCCAGTGAACCAGTCATCGTTTTCCATCTTTTTTATATCAATGTTAATTAAACAATGAAATCAAGACTAACACATCTTGGTCTGGTTAAATATTGTTATCACTGTCCTAAGGGTTTTGTCACAAGAAGTTGTGATGTCTACACAATGGAATATTTATCACTAAGAAAAATAAAGGACTGAAGGAGCTGAAGGCATTCGCAACACTATAGGAAGAACAACAATATCAGCCAGCCAGACCCACCAGAGCTCCCAGGGACTAAACCACCAACCAAAGAGTAAACCCATGGCTCCAGTCACATATGTAGCAGAGGATGGCCTGATCTGGCATCAATGGGAAGAGAGGCCATTGGTCCTAAGGAGGCTCAATGTCCCAGTATAGGGCAATGCCAGGGCAGTTAGGTGGAAGTGGGAGGGGGTTGGTGGGGGAGCACCCTCATAAAAGCATGGGGAAGGAAGATGGGATAGGGGGTGTGCAGAGGAGAAACCAGGAAAGGGGATAGCATTTGAAATGTAAATAAATAAAATATCCAATAAAAAAAAAAAGAAAAGGAGTATAGTATAGTATTGATGTACTTAAATACTGTGAGTCTGAAGACCTTATAAGCCTTATCCAAAAAAGTCAGTAATAGAATGTTGTATATGGCACAATTTCATTTAAATTTTTTTTTTCTGAACACTATGCAAAATTCCATGACAAAGAATAGGAGAGTGGTTACCAGATATTTGTGGGTCAAACAAGGTTGAATTTGTAAAGGGGAAATACTGAGAAATTGTTTGTGTGTCTTCTGGACATTACAGGACTGTTGCACTCATGAATTCCCAGCAACTGTGGATGACTGCATGCACGTGATCAAGTAGGTCAACATTCTAGCATGGAGTGACTGTCACTTATAATTGAAGTGTTTGGGGGAGTTAGTGTCAGTTTTCTCTAAAAGTACAGCTTCATGCAGTTCCCCCAACAGGAGCAGAGGCTGTCCCAGAATCTGTTGCCTGCCATCCTGCTGATTCCATTCCCCTAACTGGGCTGCATTGTCTGGCCTCAGTGGGAGAGGATTTCTCTAGTGCTGCTGTGATTTATGTGTGTGTGTGGGGGGGGGAGATCAGGGATAGTGGGGGGTTAAGGAGGGAGAAATTGGGGGGAGGATCTGCATGAGGTGGTACTGGGAGGAGAGGAGGGCTGATATTGGGATAAAAAGTGAATAAATAAATAGTTGGATTTTGTTGTTGTTGTTGTTGTTGTTGTTTTTAAGTCCAGCTTCTAGTATCATAATCACATTTCAGTGGATGGCCCAACACCCATGAGTATATATGGGCATTACAAACTAGGGTCACGGAGACATTTAAGAGTAAACGGGAAAAACATGAACAGAGAGAGGACATCAGGTTGGGGAGGTCAGAGGGTAAGGGTAGGGATAGATCATGTTAGAAGCTGGCAGTGAAGATGACTGAAATACCTCATTTGACCCTCTGAAAGAAATAACGAAACATTATTTTTAAAAGATTTGATAAAATAATTGTGATCTATAGAGCATTTTTTATCTTAATCATAGTTATTAAAGTATATAATGGGCTATGGTTCTATTATTCCTTATCAATTTTAAATAAATCTAATTATAGTGAAGAAAATGGTATCATTAGGAAAGACTAAAGAGGGGGTAATGGTGGGTGAATATAACCAAAATATATGCATGCATAAAATGGTGTGAAAATGCATTATTAGGTATAATTAAAGTATTATTACAAAGCCTTGAAGAAAGAAGAAAAGCAACAAGAGGATAGGCAATGCAGAACTCCACAGACAGTGTTAGTTTGTATTCTACCATTTATCGGACAGTACTCTCACTTAAAAATGAGTATTTTGAAATCACATTGGGTTTTTGTTTTGTTTTCTTGTTTCTACCATAAATACACTGACAGCATAACATCTCTCTCTAGTATCTAATACACAAAGGTCTGACATTAGCTTACATGAAGTGTGCTAAGCAATCTTCATGAAAAAAAAAAATATATGCTCATTTTACTGTGTGCTAAAGTTTGGGCTCAAGAAAGGCGGAGAGGACCAGTAACACAGCTGCCATCGCTTCTCCAGCCAATAGCATCACGTAAAGGCCATCTGCTCTCAAACCTGCGAGGGCCACAACTCAAATGCTGGGTGATTAACCAACTAATGGAAAATCAACAGTCTATTCTGATTTTTTTGTTTTTTGTCAATTAAAACCATGGTATGGGCTTAGATGTGAGGTAAATACATTCTTTACTGCTAACGTTTCTATCATTCTACTACATAAGTAGAAACAATAAAAATACATAAATAAAGAGAACAAATGATTAGTTCTTACCTGAGGACCTGGATCCCCACTCTCACCTTTGGCTCCAGCTGAACCAGGACCCCCCTGAGGAGAAAAGCAAACAGACGGCCAATTAATGTTCAGTCACTCAAAATAAATAAACATATTTTCTTAATCAGTTTGACACTTCTCATGCAATGTGCTATTTAAGTCCTGTGTCTAAAGTGTGGCACTTCTAGACCTATCAAGTGCATCATATATATATATATATATATATATATGAACCACATATTCCACTTACAAATGAACAGAAGCCAACATTGAAATCACACTGAAATTTTCTTTTAAAGTTTTACTCTACCAAACATTGTCTGGTAAATAAGAGCCGAGTCACCACTGCATGGTTAGTTACTACTAGGGCAGTGAATTTATTTATTATTTATTATAGGACAGTGAATTATGAACACTGAGTTCATTCACACAGAAAGGGTTGTGCAAAACCAACTCTTTATGAACATATAATTCTCAGGTAGTGCATTTTATAGTAGTAAACTGCTTTAGAACGATGCCATTGGTACCACTATTATTATTGTGAAATAATATCAAAGCATTTTCGTCAGATTGCTTTGGCTTTTTCTATAAAAATAAATCATTATAAAAAATATAGCCTACAAATGTTTATATAATTTAAACAGTACAATAAATGCCAAGTACACTAACTGCAAGGGAAAATTAATTACTTTAGAAAGGAGTTATGGAATTTAAGAATATATATTATGCATCCAGATTATCAAAAAGTTTATAATATTAAATTAGTATGGTTGTTATAGATTACTTTGTGTGTTCACAGGTATTCTGATTTTTTTTAAATCAGTATACCTTACATTAAACTAAGTTACAACAAAACAGAACAAAATCAAAACTTGATAAATCAGAAAGAAGCTTTCTCGCGCCTCCTTGTGGCAACAAAGTAAAATAACTGCTACTCTGTTTCCCAGGAAGGATGAGAAGTCCAGTTGAACGGATTTTTAAATTTTCAAAATTATGATGATTACGTCCAAGCTTCTAATACAGAACTCTTGCAACTAATTTCCTATAATAAAATGAGGGCAATGTATTAAATTGAATTATTAATCACTGAGCTGAATAAATTATAGAGAGGTCAGGTTGTTTCTAATTTATTGGCCGTGTTTCACTGTCTGTACATATGCATTACTTGCTCTGTAGATTGTAGTTACATCCTTCTACATATAATCAAAATTATCACGTAATTTACAGGAAAGAAGATGAACATGATATTATTTCTACCCTCTTTCTCTCCTAAAATTTTGTAAAATATTTCTGCATTCCTCTTGTGTGTGTATACTTTATTTGTATCACCAACATGTGAATAACATTTATTTCTTTTGTGACTTAATATATTTTTCTCTCTAATATTTTGGAAAGCACAACAGTAAGAATAGATAATAAACTTTTGAAAATCTGTTCAAAACTGTATATAATTGAAGTCCTATTGACTATGTTATCTGAACATTTCACACAGGAGTATATATCAAAATTATATACTTACATATGTATATAAAATGAAAATTTAAGACTTAAAGGAACTATACATTTTAAAAGCAGCAGTACTTTTTAATATTTATTGTATTATACTAATTTATTTATCAGTTTATCTACAGTCTTTGCAAACCAGAAATTCTTTTATTATTCAGGACTGTTTTTGTGTCTCTGTGTGTTTTCATATGGGCTGAAAATTACCATTTTAAGATCTGTGAAGAATTATATTGGAATTTTGATAGAAATTGAATTTAACTGCATATTGCTTCAGATAGGCTGTCCATTTTTACCATGCTAATCCTCCAGACATGAGCAATGGGGATCTTTGCATCTTCTGATATCTTCTACAATTTCTTTCTTCAAAGATTTGATGTCTTATCATACAAATCTTTTATTGCTTTCTTAGAGGTACCCCAAGATCTTTTATATTATTTGAGGCTATCATAAAAGGGTTTGTTTTTCTGGTTTCTCAGTCATTTCTCATTTGTATATAGCAGGCCAACTGTTTTGTTTGTTTGTTTGTTTGTTTGTTTGTTTGTTTTATGAACTACTTGGCTGAAACTGTTTATCAGCTCTAAGAGTTTCCGCCATTGGAGGTTTTCTGGGTCATTTACCTGTACTATGTTATCATCTGTGGGCAAAGATATTTTAACTTTTTCTTTCCAACTTACAGGAAGAGAAGAATATGAATAAAATATAACTAAATTTAAAAAATTGTTGTAAATGATGAAAATATAATAAGAAAGAAAACATTTGGAGGAAGCACAGGAAGGGAAACTAATCAAAATAACTTGTATAAAAATTATTTTCAATAAAATGAAATGTAAAAATTGCATAATAATTATCAAAGATGTCACAGGCAATTTAGTGAGAGCTCAAATATACAAATAACTTTCAAGAATTCAATGTAAAATTGCATTTTTATAATTAAATAGAATTCAAATAAATTGTAATTATGGTTTAAGTAAAAGAGATGTGACTTTATTACACTCATTAAATTTTCCTTTAATTTGATTACAGCTTCCCTAAAAACTTATGATCAGAATTATGAAAAATTAAACCTGAAAACTCTTTAAATGAGTCAGTATCAGTAATGAACAATAGGTTTACTAGCCTGAGAAATGAACAGAGTCTGGAAGACGATGTGAGAAAACATATTAAAAGGAAACATTTAACATATAATTTATGTAACATACCACAGGACCTGGTCTTCCAGTAAGACCCATTGGGCCAGGAGGACCTCTCAGAGCAATCTAGAAGATAAAAAATCATCAAGTTTCGTAACTCTTTCCTAGTAGTATGTTATAGCACAAATCATTTGGACATGATATCCTTGGATAGTATATATAACTGAGGAAGGTGTATTAGCAACTTGCTAGGAAAAGTTTAGTCATTGGTGAAGTGCATATAGCTAGAATGTTCTATTTACTGATCTGTCATTTCTCAATCTATTGTACAGTCTTGTACAGTATATTGACAAAAATTAATCAGTTAAAAAATAGATTTCAGGAAAAATATAGATTATGTAATAAAGTTCTACTCTGTAGCATACTCCAAATAATAGAACATTCTTGATCTTCATTGTGCAGGCATGATCTGGGGAAGAGAACTTTTATTAAGGCAAACAATTAAAGATAAATATTTTCTAGTAGTCTTTTAGGGAAAATTATGGTGATCATTGTGAGACAGTACAATGCAGAATTGGACACAATAGACTGATTGGATGCTTTATCATTAGACTAAATGACAAACAATATGAAATTAGGGTATTTGAAAAGCTAGAGTGAGGGCAGAGCAAAAATACTTGATAGATGTTAAGTTAATTTAGTTTACTGTTTAAATTTTAACAAGTGATAGATGAATGTGCATTTCAAAAATAACCCTATGATGGAAAATATACAAAATCATGAAAAAAATGGATGAAACAAAATGAGGAAGACCTCTGAAGTTTCACCAATATCTCACCACAAGTGTTTGGATAACACATGCTTAATTCTTGAGATTAAGCTGAAAAACTGGAATTTAAAATCTTGCTATCTGTTGTTTTTTTTTTAAAGTTAAAATGACAAATCATATAAACTGACTGTAAAGGCATCATCATGCTGTAGATTGATGACTCTCTCATCCCTCATTTTATGAGCTTCTTTGAGCAGTAGAAAGTGATTATCAGAGCCTCCCAACTTGACAATGTGTGGAGAATGAGGGACTGCAGAGTATTCTGCTGCAAATGAGTCACCCATAGCACAGGCCTTCTTAATCAGGGATCAAGGTAGAGGAGGCAGAAAGATACTAAGACCCAGACAGATGTATGACTATGATGAGACAAAATGCTTTGGATGCAACTGGACAGTTGCACATATGAACTGAGAGATGCTATGACAGTGTGCTCAAAATCTGTGGAAGATCAAGCCACACAAAATCAATTCATGGGGTTGGAAGGACATCAGGAATTCCCACTGTCAAGTTTTGTCAGGGAAGTGGCCTACCTGACTGACTCAGGCTCAGGGAGATGGTCCTATCATTCCTTCTAAGGCTCTGCCCCACAGTTACCTGGCAACAGCCAGGTAATTTCTGGCTTTTCTATAAAAGGGGCTAATCACCCCCTCTTTGCTCTCTTATTCTATTACTTTCTTACTTTCCTACTCTCTTCCCCTCTTATTCACTTCTCTCTCCATCCCTTCTCTCCCCATTCCTCTCTATCCTCTCTCTTCATCTTTTCATGGCTGGCTTCTCTTCCTCCTCCTCCTCCTCCTCCTCCTCCTCCTCCTC
>NC_034593.1:102891816-102935303 GCF_900095145.1 Mus pahari | reverse complement strand
TCTTCTTCTCTCTCTCTCTCTCTCTCTCTCTCTCTCTCTCTCTCTCTCTCTCTCTCTCTCTGTCTCTCTCTCTCCTCCCTTCTCAACTCCCCCAGGAGCATGGGCCCACAGAGACATCCCCTCCCTTGCACCATAACTATCAAATATATCCCTGGCTTCCTTATCTTTTTATAAAATACAACTCTATAACCATGTAGCACTATCAGCAATAAATGAACTCAGTGGGTTAAATGAATGAATAAATGAACGAACAAATAAATAAATAAATAAATAAGTAAATACATACATACCAAACCTACAACAACATAAAAGAAAAAAATGAAAATCAAAAGAAAATGGTAGTGGACCTAGATGAAGAATTTGAAGGAAGGGATCTGGAAACTGGGGGATGACTTGATCAAAACATGTTAGTAATATGCTTTAGGGAAATGATCGATCAGTAAAGAAAAAAAAGAGGACTAATCAAACAAGGAATTCTGCAATCTCAAAATGTCCTAACTTCAACCAATTCAAAACAATGAAATTTCTAAGAAAATATAGAGATAATTAGTTATTATAAGTAAACTTATAGTATGCTTTTATACAATAAGCACATATTCTCATTATCATTCAATATCATAAAAATCGAATAATAATTTTTCAGATGAATAATTTTTCATAATAAATAAATACTGAAAATATATTAATACTTTAATTTACATATTCAGTATTTTTCAGATATGTCAATTATGATCATGAATAAAAAGTTATCTTAGACATGATATAGTACAGTTATCATAATGATACTAATCCTAAATCCTACTTACTTTTTTTCTTAATGACTATAAAGTTATGAACAAAATCATTATATGAATTCTGATCCCTTCCTTGTTTATTGTCTGGATTTTCACATCTACATCTTAACTGCTGTAAAGCTAACTAAAAATGAAAGTAATTATCTGGTTTATGAATTAGAGGAACATACTCCTTTCATTGTGTTTTCACAATTACTGCCATAATTATAGGTTCACAAGTTAGCAAAGTCAGGATGTGAAAGATAAGGAATCCTACATATAATCTCTTAATATTCTGTTAAAAATAGGAGCTTTGTATGGCATGGTGGGATAATGTCAGCATCTCATGTGGCAATTCAAGGGTCATTCATTTAATATTAAATTAGTAACTATTATTACTGTGAAGATAAATAAGCTTTTAGAATTTTTCCATGTTAAATCCACATAATACATAGAAACACTCTTCCATGGGCCTACCTACTGCTGTCTGATACAGAATCAGGTCGTGTGAACATGACTACATATTTTCTTACCCGAGCCTGCTGAAGAATCGCCTGAGCTTGGGCTTCCTGCGCAGAGATTGTTGGTCCTTTGGAGCTGTCACCCCCATAGCGGAACTAAGAAAAGATAATATGAGCACAAAACAGTCCTTTGACAAATTTATGGGATTAGGTCCTTTAATCATTAGATTAAAAATTGAATAAAAGATTGGCATTTACAAAAGTTCAAGGTCACGTCACAATGAGGTTTCTGTTTGAGAGAGCAATTCTGTCTCAGACTCATAAAACATTGCTTGCTGCAGAGTCCCCTCTATCAGTTTTAAAGCAACTATAAATATATTTTTTCAGTTCAAATTTTATTCCTGATACACTGTTTTTTTTTTTTTTTTTTTTAAAAGCCATGCCTCTTTTAATCTGCAGAAACGCTACCCACTCTGGCAAGACATTCACAGGAACTGCAAGTATATTAGATTGAGCAAAAGCTACATAGGTAGCTCTGCTCTGATAACCAAAGTCTTTGCAATCTCTAAGACCATATGGGAATATAACTGTCTCGCTCATCCATCCTTAAGGGAATATAACTGTCTTGCTCTTCCACCCTTAAGGGAATATAACTGTCTCGCTCATCCATCCTTAAGCAGCTGTTTGCTATTACTATTCAGTAAAATTCTCAAGGTCTGCCTCAATTTTTAACTTGAGATATCATGACTTAATTTTCCACTCCACATAAGGATTTCTTTGAGTTGCACTAAACTAAAACTGATAAATGCATTTTCCTCGATGTGTGGCAGCCTAGTAATTTTATAAGAGACCCAATTTTAAAATGAATAATTTTTGAGCAATGATGAAACTAAAGACTTAACTTCTTTAAGTGATAGCCAATATTAGGGTAAATGGTATAATAATGTGGTAAATAACCTGTTGTTAATTATTCTACAACCCAGGACTGCCCACATGATTAGACAGATTATTTACATTTCACTGAATGAACACTAATCAGAGATTAAAAGTAGTTTAGGGCAAAGAACGCTATTTGCCAGAGTTTTGTTCAGTAAAATGCCTCTGTATTCAAGTTCTGCTTGATTTCTTTCATTCCTTTCCTTCCAAAATGTTTCTACTCAATTCAATTACAGTATTGTTTAGTTACATAATGAAAAGATAGCACATTTGTCTGTATAAAACATTTCTTAAAACCCACTGGTAACATCAGCATGGTTCCAGGAGGTCCAGGTAAACCATCAGCCCCTGGTAAGCCAGGACGTCCTGGAGGGCCCTAGAAAGGAAACACAATGAATAAGATCAATTAATACAATTTATAACGTCAGTGAGCCTGTAATTCCTAAGAATGCACATGCCCTCTCTGATTGGTTAATCTTTTAGAAAGGATTGAATTTCACTGTACTTGTTGGAAAGAACCTGAAAAATACAACTTACTAATGGACAATCAAAATATAGTGCAAATAATGTTTGAAGTTGATAATATAGAATAAAATTGCATATCATGAAACTATCCTATATATTCTGGAGGGGAAATCAGTATGAAGAAAAAGTAAAAAATTTAGTTTTCTACAGTTGAAAACAGGTTTAATTTCACAAAATTGGGTTAAGTATTACTAAATAGATATTTACATAATATCTATTTAACATATAAATAGATATTTAAAGTCTATCTTCTACCTATGTTAAACTATCAACAAAATAGGCACTTTATTAATATAATTACTAAAGTTAAACTGATATTAGATATTCATTAATGAAATTGTCTTAAATATGTGCTTAATAATATACTGAATGTGTATATGCATGCATGCACATATATGTAGAAATTTGCATATGTTTACAACATAGATATACCCGATTATAGAGTATCAAATTTATACATACACCTGCATAAACTTATGTTTGAATGGATGATACATATATATGAGTTTTCAGTAAAAGGAATCTGATTTTTACCAAGTCAAATCTTATTTAGTAACAAAAAATAAAGGATCAAATTCTAAAAGTTAATAACAATGTAGATAGATAAATAGATGGTAGATAGATAGATAGACAGACAGGTAGAACCCAAACTACCAATGAAAGTGTTATTAAAAATGAAAACATGAAAGGCTGTGGGAGATGCATCATTGGGTAAAGTGCTTGCCATGAAAGCGTGCTGATTTGCGCTCAAATATCCAGCTCCTGCACAAATGCTTGGACTGACAATGTCAGTGATGACTTGTAATTCTAGATCTCTGGAGGGGGCAAAGACAGAGAATCTCCTGGGCAACCTGGCTGGCAGGCTCTTGTTTCAACTAGAAACCCTAGTTCAGAATGTAAGATGCCAAGAGATTAATAAGTCTACCTGCATACTTACTGGCACATGTGTATGCACACACCACATACACACACACATGCACACACACACACACACACACACACACACACAGGCAGAAGCAAACACACACTCCCACACACATGCGAATACAGATATGTACACCCATTTCTCGGCTACACATTAAATAAAAAAGGAAACAAACATTTCTATCAAACTCAGTGTCTGAAACTATGCAGATGAGGTTAGAAAAATGGAGTATATCAAGATCATACTTCTTGTGTTCATATTTGAAAAACTGAGTCTACTCTAATTGCCCATGTGCATAGGAGACTTGACAACAAAATTGACTCACTAATCATGTAGATAAAATCTTTATCCCCACTAAAACATGTCTGAAAAGTTAAGTAAAATGTCACACAATCCTAAATTTGTAGACCCTTTATCCCACTCTTCCAACAGAAAAAAAGGCACCATGTTAATTTGAGGAAAACATTAATTTTAAGGCCATGTGCTGCACAGTTGCCATGTAACATCCCCACCTTTCACTCACCCTATCTCCAGGGTCACCGGGAAGCCCAGAAGGGCCTTGTAGTCCTGGAGGACCCATAAGACCCTGCAGAGAAAGAAAATATGATCAGAAGCAATGTCCTGCCTCATCAGTATTCAAGCAAAGGCAGGCCTTTCACACTCAGCGTGCGCCTCCTTTATATTTTATAAATATACCCTTGACTCCCAAACAACGGCTCTATTTAGCTTCCTGTGAAAAGACAACTTATAGGAAACAGTTCTGCATCCAGCACAACTGTTCCTCTATGAGTCTATGTTCAGCATGGAGGCAGACGCCAAGGGAAAACAGGAAGGAAAGCAACGTGCCAATGAAAAGTGGCTGTGGTGGAGGCTGGTCCCAGGTTCCTTCTGAAGAAATGGCTATTCATAAGACTAGACCTCAAAAATGTTGTAGTAAAGTGGAACAAGTAATCATTTAGCTTGCCAGCATTTTAACATTTTTGTTTTTGCAACCACTTAAAAGCATCAATGTCATATTTTTTGTAACAAAAATTTCCTATCTCACACAGGCACAAATATGCACAAATATAATATATAAAGAAAGAGGAAAAATATTCGAAATTTACTTTAAGGCCTATCAATAGAGTTATTCTTACAAAAAATAAAATAAAAAAGAGTTTGAGTCTAAAAGCTCCCCAGCTTGACGGATTTCTTCTATAAATCAAATCACCCTAAAATACAAGCAATTCAAGGATATGGCAGAAATCCTATATCCAATAATTTTAAAAATCAAGCCAAAAAAATCATTTACATACCGCTGGTCCTGCTGGCCCAGGTGGTCCTTCAACAAGCATCCCCTATAACAAAAAATAGCCGTGTAGCTTTTAGCCTTTTGACTAATAGTTTTAAAGCAAATTCCAAATTCATATGATATAAAACAATTAAAATGTGTTTTATGGGAAGATAAAATAATTTGAAATAATAGAAGACATAACTTTTGCTATTACTGAATATGTGAACTAATTGAAAGTAAAATAAATACTCAGACAAATAATATTAGGAAGGAGAACGAATATGCTAAGTGCTTCGGTAGAGAGTACAGCGAGATGCCTTATTAAGCTCTTCCCTAGAACTTAATTACTTAATTTATAACAAAAAACAATTGAACAAACAAAATGCAGGATTATGATAAATATTTGCTATATTAGTGGATGAATTGATGAATTAACTAAAGAAAGGAAATACCTAATTCTAGATAAAATATATTTATTTGTGTTTACTGAAAGAAATACACGTGTCTGAAGTGAACCATTAAACCAACCTACAGCTCCAATAAACTGCTTTCCCCATGTGAAAACTGTGTTTTTTAAAATTGCTTCTTGAAAATATATATCCCTTAACAATACCTTGGGAGCTCATAGCATTAATACAATTATAGTTTCAGATAATCATGCAAATAAACAAAATGAAGTTCTAGAGAATATTCTTGTTTTAAAGTTTCACACAAAAATGCCATATATACTGACCACAGTCACTGCTCCCTCTCTCTAACACTCTTGTCCCATTGTGCTCTCATTTTATTTTGTTATTGTATAATGTACTTTGAATAACATTTCTAATATGGTAATTATCAGTAAACAAATATCAGTAAAATCACAGACTGAAGAACCAAAGCCATTATATCTCAACCACCAAAGATTTGAAATCACAGAATAAAACATGTAAATTCAGAATTGTAAACAAAGAATTGGACCAGAAAAAAATTCCAGCCACTTTCAAAATCCCAAATTCCATAAAGGTGTGATAATTTTATTTTACTGAAATTTTGCTTTCCAGAAAAGTCATTACTACCCACACACCTGTTTGGGAGTAAATTATAAACATCAGAATTTTCATTGAAAATGCAGGGCCTTATGTAATGACAAGGAAATGGCAATTCGTAAATTAAATGATTGCAGCTATCTTTAAAACATATTCCAAAGCACTTACGGGTTCAACCACAGCCGGTTCTCCCTTCTGCCCTTTCTCTCCATATGCACCGTGGCCATTTATCTATTGAGCGAAAGTTAAAAACAGGCTAAGTATTTTTCAATAAGTGAAGTGATATTTCAGTTAAAAATGATTTAACTATCTAGATATATTTACAGCAAACTTTTAGGAAGTGTTCCTTTCATGAAAGAAACATTAAGAATTTCAATAATGCCAGATAAGAAAGAGGACTATTGAAATACCAACAAACTGTTGATTCTTTACATTTCAGTTACAGCAAGTTAAATGTATTTGTAGCCTCAAAACAGTCTCAAAAATAAAAGAAATATTGCCAAATCAAATGTAGAAAACAGCCTAAAATACAAAACTAGAGCTAGTAGTCAGAAAAACAATGACAAGATTATTTAAATTTATCAATGATGAGAAATTTGGGGTACAATTTTATTCACAATAGTTTAAAAAGGAAGACTGCAGAGAGAGCCCAAGACACAACCTTTGTCAACTCCCACTGGGAAGAAACCATCATGGTTCTCTAGGGTTTGGTCAGTATCCACAATGGACATAAGACCTCAGCTGCATTTTAAGCCTGAAAATACATCAGAATGAACACAGAAACATTCCCAAGATAAGACATGCGCAGGGCACAGAGCGTAGTGCTGACTTACGCTTGTTTCTGTGAAATCAGTTTCTGCTGGGACACCTGGGCCAAATTCTTCATTAGGGGAGGTCGTAGTCCTTTCTTCATATTCTTTGTATTCATAAAAATCATATTCACCTAAATCTCCATCTACCAGCAGATCAGAATCCCTGCCGTCTACTCCTTTGTTTCCATACAGAATATCCTCGGAAATGTTTCTCTGGACATCATAATCCTCTCCGGTTAGATATTCTTCAGTAAAACCTTCTTCAACTGGATTTGGCTATTCATTTAAATTGTAGGGAATTGGAGAACATGAAGTTTACTGTTAGTAAAGCAAGGTGAGCATCTGTAACTACAGCCTAATGGCATGAGATAGAAATGGAGTCCATTACTCAAGCAAGACAAGAGTCTAGAAAGAGGCTTTTGGTTCAGTATCACTGAAAGGAATATACTTGTACATACACTGATATGTACAAAGACATATTGCTTTCAAAGCACCTTTCGGCATCAACTGCAAATGTCCACAAGGATTCAACGAGTGTGTTTATTCTCACTACGGACAATTTGCTTGTCAATTAGGTATTACTTTATCGAATAATATCTGAACAAATAAAGTATGTGGATTTTAATTTTATGAATATTTTATGAATCCTATTATTCATAAAATTTTATCATAAATACTTGCTTAGTTTTCAAATATTATTGGATAATAGAGCAAAATACAGTTGCTATAAAGATAAGACTTATAATTTGATATTCATTCTTGTTAGCTAAATATTAGTACCAGTATGTGAAAACTGTTCTTTGTGGTGGCTATTCAAAGTGTCATGCACATAAGGAAATGCCATTATTAACATACCTTATGATTGCAATCAAGGTAAAATTGAATAATCATCCTTGTTACCCTTTGAATTATATTTGAAAATTTGTTCGCAAAGACAAACTGAGTATAAATAGTAGAGTAACATGGACTACATAGGCAGCATTATAGAAAATTAATTGAATGAGAATACAGTTAAGTCATTGCTATAACATTACTGTATTGAAGAACACATACTTCTGCAAGGAAGTTATACCTTGCCTATGATGTAATTTATGTTGCTTAGCACTGATGTAAACAGTTGAGTGAATTTATATATGAAACTCAACATCTTGACCTGTTGTAAATTCTCATAAGAACTGAGACTGGTAAGAGTTAAAATCTATTCACACAATAAATGCTTATAACTCTAAAGGATGTGTTTGAATGGATATAGGTATATTTTATGGAACAGATATAAGTTTCAAATAATTAAATTGTTTGCATTTACCTAATACTAACTTACAAATGATAATAATATAAATAATGGACATGAGTTATTTAACAATATTATACTGAATTTCCTGTTGATCTGTTTTCATAACTAAAATATATGTGAATTATGAAATTTGCAAGGACCTTATCAGACCTACATATCTTGGAATACTTACATGGAAAATAATTGAATATTTAAACCAGAATATTTTAATCATAATTAACATTCTAAAGAATTTTAAAATGTAAATGCCCGTTGTCATTAAAATGAGTGTTCCCATGTAATAAAATGTGAATTGTATCAGTTGGTGATACAATTACCACAGCAGAGAATTCTTCCCCAGGAAGAATCATGCTGTGAATACTCTTTGAAACATGTTTTTAAAAGCTTGCTCAGCAGTAGGAGCAATAAAGAAACAACAGCAGCCAATTCCGTTTGAAAAGTATGGAATTTGTATGAAGCAAAGTGTCATGCAAATTCTGAACTGACATTAACTGTAACTGCAGGTGTTTTGTAATTATGAACCAAGACTTCTGTTTCTCTATCAGAGGCAACTAAAAGGATCCAGTGACTGAGATGCTTTTCCAAGGAAATCTACCAAAACACATTTATACATTTTTGAAAGCCACAGGGAGATTACTGCTGGATTACCTCATTCGATCCTGATACCCGCCTAGGAGTCTCAGTCTGGTAAGGTTCCATTGTTCCATAGTTGTAGTCTTGAAAATCATCCACAATATTTGCCTGATGATAAATTCAAAAGAACAAGGGTTAAAAAAAAAATCTGTAATGTAATCTCAAGTGAGTGATAATCATGATTTAATTGCATTAGAGTGTTAGCCAAATTGGAATTGATCTAATTGGGTTAACACTAAGACTCATCAGAGATCTTCCATCTCATCTAGGACAGATCTTGATTGCTTTGTCTCGCTACCTGGAACCCTAGTTTGGCTTTGGCTGTGGCTTGATTACGTTTCTTCTTCTTGGATGCAAATTTTTCAGATTTGGGGGATGTGAACTTTTTAGGTTTTTTCTTTGAGTTAGTGGTCAAGGTCCTCTTCTTCTTTGTGTAATTGGATTTCTTTTTCTGTAAAATGTCATGAAAGATGGAATGGAAAACATGTAGTGGAAAGAAAATAAAGCATATGGCTAAAAGGAAGGAAATGAAAATGCAAAAATGGTCAGCTCTCCTCGAGGTGCCTCTGTCAAATATAACATGTTATCAATTCACAAAAGCGAGTGATAGGTATGCGGTAAGTCTGAAGGACGATGAAGAGTGGACACCACATACAACAGACAGTTCTTGGTTTTACCTCTGTTTGTGCTACTGTTTCTTCAGTGAAAGTAGGCATCTCTGTTACACTCTCAGCCTCTTTATAGTCTGTCTCCCCATATTCATAGTCATACTCGATTATATCCTCAGGTGCATACTATGTTGCAAAGGAACAAATATTGGGCAAGTTGGTTAGTTGCAAGTAATATTATTAACAGAGTGGAAATCATCTGCTTAACCTTTACACAAAGTAAATGTTAAGAGAGATCATACATGAAGCAGAAATATTCTATTGTATACAGAAGCTAATAACATCAGAGTTATCAAGCAAGCTTTCTAAGAAGTGAACAAGTGATTATGGCTGTAAGAAAAATAAAAGTTTGAATAATGAGTCAAACTTTTATTAAACCTTGAATATTAATTCAAAAGTAGAATTTGTGTTTTGGAAATAGTTGTTAAATATGTTTTAATTCTGTGAAATACCTTCCTATGAAAATATTAATTTTCCTGGGGCTGAAGCTTAATGGAAAAATACTTAGCTAATGCATATCAGCACTGGCTTGAATCACAGCATAGAAAAAAATAAAACTAACAAGGCTATCATTTAAATAGGTTTGGTTTTTCAATACATAAAATAGAAAGAATGGCCTTATGAAAATATGAAAACATATTTACATCTGTGGGGGGAAGGGAGAAAATAAAAATAACATGAATAAGACTATATTTGGAAAATACTAACTTAAAATGTATTCTTAATTCACTCATTTTCTCTGAAGGAAACCTAGGAAAAACTAGAATTGCATACCTGGTATTTAGTGACTTTCCTTCAAAATGAGTGAATGTTTCTAGATGATGTAGCCAATGGCAAATATAAAACATAGACACAAAAAATCCCTTAGTAGTTTTGTTTGTTTGTTTGTTTGCTTGAGACAGGGTTTCTCTGTGTAGCCCTGACTGTCCTGGAACTCACTCTGTAGACCAGGCTGGCCTCGACCTCAGAAATCTACCTGCCTCTGCCTTCCAAATGCTGGGATTAAAGGCATGCGCCATCATTGCCCAACTCCTGTAGTGTTTTGCGAGGGTCAAAATACCAATTTACTAAAATATATAGAGACTATTTAGAACTTGGTAAAATATAAAGTTGTGAATAGACAACACACATATGCATATATACTTTATATATAGTCTTCCCTATATTTATGAAAGTAAATATATATATATATATATATATATATATATATATATATATATATATATATATATATCACATGCCTCTAATCCCAGCATTTGCAAGGCAGAGACAGGTGGATGGTGCATTTCTGAGGTCTAGGCCAGCCTGGTCTACAGAGTGATTTCCAGGACAGCCAGGGNTATATATATATATATATATATATATATATATATATCACCATCTGCCTAGTCTTTCCAAAACAAAGAATAAATAAACAAATAAAAACAAAAACAAAAAACCCAACCCAACCAAACCAAAAAAAAAAAAAAAAGANAAAAAAAAAAATCAAACGTCCTATACTTTGGAGAACATTTTTTTCCACTAAAAAAATTTGAAAATATTGTGAAAATCAATATAAGGAAGAACAAATTGTTCTAAATAAAGCACTAAAACCCTGGGAGCGGAAAATAAAATAGATTTTAGGTGGACTAGGGGCAGGTTGGATAGGTACAGGAGCATCGGGTGTATGTGGGGAATGAGATGGAGTGAGAGATTGAGGGGAGCAAAGGCTAGAACTGGGACATGCAAACCTACTGCAGTGGGTGGTAGGGACATCCTTATGGAGACAGGAGGCAGGGAGGAGGAATGGGATCTGGAACAGTCAGAGGATGGACCAGGAGAGGAATAGAATCTGGAGTGTAGAATAAGTAAGTGAGTAAATAAATAAATAAATAAAAATTTTAAAAATTAATAAAATAAAAAAGAAAGTTTGGCTTCAAGGTCATATATATATATATATATATATATATATATATATATATATATAGAGAGAGAGAGAGAGAGAGAGAGAGAGTTTTGGTTGTTATCTTGTAAAGGCTTTTTCTAGTGGTAGATATGGAGCATAAGAGAGAAAAGAAGAGAAGAGGAACTAAATGGAGTTCCAGAAGGAGAAACCATTATCAGGATATGTTTATGAGGAAAGGCTCTATAGTCAATAAAAGAAAAACAAATGAAAAATAAGTATGATGCAACAGACAAATTAATCTTTACTCCATGATCACACCAGCAGAAATTTGGAACGTGGTGAAGATGAATCTTCTGAAAATGAGAATCCTTGTTCTTCACCCAATTGTTTAAAAAACAAAGCAAAACAAAACAGTGCCTGGATGAGACCTGCCATTCACAAGGACTGACAACAGTAGCCAAGACATCCCTGGCAGGAAGGCAGGTTTCTCTTATATTCTTTCATTGGTGATCTCCTTCCCTTGGCTTTTCCTTTCACTTTTGTCATTAAAAAATGAATGTCAGGTGGCTCTTCTTTCCATGCATTAGACATAGAAAAGTCTCATACAGAACTTTAATATCTAATTTATTATAGATTCAGGAGATAATTTAACATGTTACAAATAAGCCAGAGACATAATTTGAAGATTACTTATGACGCTATATCAGATACACTAAGTCCATTGATGTATGAAGTTGTTAGGACTGAACAAAATCTATCTAGAGCATACATCTCTCATTCCCTGATAAGATTGTAACTGTGGCATGTATACGCACCTGAATTTAGTGTGAATTAGATGTGTTACAAAAAGAAGAAAGGAGTTAGAAAATAATAAATATTTGAGTAAGTTTGCCTATGTAAGTTATTAATAGGATATTAAGCAATGTATCCGACCTACGTTCCACATTATACTTAATGTTTATACTTGAGAAGATAGCATTGCTTTCTTATTTTTAGTCAGACTACCTGAAGATTAACTAGAAAAATACAAATTCAGTATATGAAGAAACATATAAAGACTACCATCTAAATTGATTAGAAAATCAGCTTAAACTTTTTTAAATTTCTTAGTACTAATATAAAATGTTTATTGTTTTCAACTAGCAATATAATTAATTAGAGTCAATTCTTCTTGAATAATTAAATATAAAACCTTTTATTATGATGAACTAGTTTAAAAGCTTTTAACCAAACTCCACAGAAAACCTTCTTCTTTTCTTCCACAAAGCAAAGGAGTATATTTGCTATAGGAAAGGGATTTTATTTTTCTTATAAAAGTTGCAAATGAAAAATAAATATCATTAGTTTTCAACACAGAACTAGTGACACACATTTGATCTGTCAGCTATAGAAACCTACACTTAACCCGATGGTTTTTCTCCAAAGCAACCATTACAGTATAAAGAACTTCAAAACTCAACAAATAATACATCCAAGCAGTTTTTCTTAGTTCTTTCATATTAGCTTCCTAATACCATTTACCCTGTTTCAAAAAAAATGACACTACTGCTAAATTGTGGGGCAATTTATTAGTAGTAAATTAGGACAACAGAATTCAATGGGATACATACATTACAAGCTAAAATAATGTCAAAATTTGTAATTTTGAATTTTAAAATTCAAACAATAATAATTTGTCATTTGTATCACTTATAATAATGGAACAGATTAAAAGTCCATTCATTCTAAGTAGTGGAAACTCAGTGGTAGTAATAGTGTATTTTTTTAAAAAGAACATATATACTGTTTGACTTGTTCTTGAAATGGAATTTTGTTCTCAAATTTCAAACACCCTTTTACAATTTGAAACTCTTAGTTTTAAGAAAATAAATAACAAAATATAGTTTTGTCAGAAAATAACACACCAATTGGTATCCATTGCCAAATGTTCCACCCTGAAAATGTATTCATGCAAGTAACATTAAAAGGAGCAATCCGGTTGCATATGTGTCTGAAAGAGAGAGAGGGGCATACACAGAAGGGCTTGGAAGGAGGAAAGGGAAGGCAAGAAATTATGTAATTGGATTACCTGAAAAATGCTTTACATTATAATTAAAACAAAAACATTTTATTACAAATTAAACCACAAACTATTTCCTGTTTAAATTGTTTACTTTCCTATGAGAAAATAGGAAACTGAACATTGAAAATTCGTGAAAATTGAAACTGAAGAAACTCTCTTTTACATAACAGAGCCTAAAAATCTTTAAAATAAATTTCAATTTTTTTTCTCTTCAGGAAGAACTGTTCAAAACTGGGAAACTGCCACTATACCATAAGGCATACTCTCCCCAAACACAAGTAGTTTTAACTGCTTAAAGCAAAGAGTAGATATATAGCTTTGAGAAATCAACTCTGAAAAATAGGAAAAACATTCCAAATTACCTTTGAGCAAATTCTTCCTAAGGACTCTTAATTGAAAGTATAGTTTAACTAAAACTGAGTAGCTATGCCATAAAGGAGGCAGAGCCAAACATGTGCACCTTGAGGCCTCCTGTGCCTTGTGTCCTCACCTCATCAATGTGTGGCTCCTGAGCCTGGGCAGCCTTGGATGTTAAGTCACAATCTGGACTGTAATGGTCACAGTAGTCATATGCTGCCTTGGGGTCTCCTGTGATCAGGAACTGCTGAATATCACCCTGTAAAGAGTCAGGCACAGAGAAAGTCAGCGTCTGAAAATACAGATGCCTATAGACTGCTTGTAAGGTCAAATGGCCTATATTTATATGAGTATAGAAGAGAAATAAACACATATGATTATCAAGATGAGTCTTATAGGACTGAGAGAGAAATTAATAATCAATTACACGGCGCTGACTTACTTTCCAGTATAGAAAATATACTATATATTAATCAACCTACTAGTATTCAATTTTACAGAATTCAAAATTGAATACGAATACTCAAAGAAAAAATTATACATGCAAAGAATATGTACTTCCATGGCAAAAAAAGTAGATTAGTTTACACTGAAATGTTATTATTAGGGAAATCTGTAAGGGAATATTTCAGTAGAATCATGTTTAGAAGAAAAAATAATGATCACTTACAAGCTGAACAAGAAAGAAATACAGCAAAAATAAACACAATATTTATAAATACAAAAGCATGAATTTACTACATTGTTGAGAAAAATATTTTGGCAAACATTTAAAACCATTTATATAAAATTTGTATATATTTATATAAAGACAAATTTTATAGATGTTTAACAAGATTATCTTAAAGTTTTAATTTCATGAATTTCAGAAACAACACAATAGAGAAAGACGTATTTAATTCATCAAGAAAATTTTGTAGAATTAATTTGTGTACCACATCTCTAGTAATCTTAGAAATATAACTATGGCCACAAGTCATTTATCCTGACAAAATCCTGTAAACTTGAAGACCTAAGTCATTTTATATTTGAGAGCTTTCTGACTGTACGTCCTGAATCAACTTTGAACCATTTCAAAATTAATCCATCTTTGCTGAATTTTTTTGAATCTGCATTATTTATTTTATTCCACTGCTTACTTTTTTCTATGTGATGTTATTATTCATTTTTATTAGATATTTTCTTTATTTACATTTCAAATGTTATCTCCCTTCCCAGCCCTATCACATCCTCCCTCCCCCTGCTTCTGTGAGGGTGCTCCTCCACCCACCCACCTAGTATTACTTAAAACTAGGTGAAATCATGAACATTAAATATAAAAGTCTTGAAATTTAAGAATTAGGGAAACATTGATAGCATAATTATAGCACAATACTCATTTATCCATAAATATGTTTATTGAGACAGTGTTACATACAAAATATTGAATACAGCATTAGAGACACCGAGGAATAATTTTGAGTGACTGGATCTTTAATCATTTAGGCGATGAAACTCGGAGAACATCTTCCAGAAAGTTTCTCCTCAGTTATTAAGTTGGGAAGGGTCACCATGAATGGGGATAGGACCATTCAGTGTTTGGGCCTTGAACTGAATAAAAAGAGGAAGGCATGCTGACTACCTCCGTTCACTGACTCCTCTCCCTGTATGAACAAAATAAACTAATACCTCAAGCTCTTGCTCCTGTGCCTTCCCACTTGTGGCAGACTGGACTGTGGAACTGGGAGCTGAGGGAATTTTTTCCCTTAAGTCTTTCCTGCCAAGTACTTGGCCATAATAGTGACAGTCTAACGAGCACAGACCAAAAAACATAAGCTCACATTATTTCAATTTTTAACCATTTCTAAACAAGCTATATCATTTTCCAAAATGACTAGGCTGCTTTATATTCTCACTAGCATTAGCTGAGTGTTCTCCATATTCTCCTAACATTTGTTATTTCATATTTCTTGATATTTACTTATTTATTTATTTATTGTGTAAGGATTGTGTGCATGTGGGAAATTCTTGGGAACTTTCAATCCCTGTGATTGAAATCAGGTCATGAAACTTGGCATCAAGCACCTTCACCCATTGAGCTAATCATGGATATAATAACAGCAATTTGTGTTCAATAATTATGAGGATTTTTAAAATATACTTAGTTAACTATGTGTTCTATTAATGAATCTGATTCCTTTTATATCAGAAATGTTATAAATTAACTCTTTTTAAAAACTGTGTGCATGACATATACACACATAAATATGATATGTGAGAGAGAAGTAAGGATGAATATAATAAAAGTATGTCACATGAAATTCTCTAAAAATTGTATTATTTTTGAAAACCTATGCGCTTAAAAAGGGGCTCATATACAGCATCACAATTGTTGATTTAATGTCCTTGATCTGAGAGGTCAAGAAAATTTTCTGTTTGTTTTTGCATAACTGTGTGTGTGTGTGTTTCTTTGCCTATGTCATAATTTTATAAGGATTTTGCTTATAGTTTTAAGTTCAATACCTTAGATAAAAACTGTGTCAAGGCCTATTGGCTTTTGTGGAGTAGTTGCTGGTTTTACTGCTTGCTTGTAGCTCTGTAATATTTTTCTTGATTTTGGACACAGAAATGTCTGTTCCATTACATGATGATGAACACAGATTTGCCATATCCCATGTTAAAAGGTTGGAACCTTCAAGTGTGTCAGGAGGCTTTTTGTATATTAGATCACATCTACAAATAGAAAATTTTCTGCTTGGTGAATAGGCTTGCTAATACAAGAGCTATGAAGAACTTTTTTAGGTCTTTCCTGAACATATACACAGTTCTCTGTAACCAGAGAAATGCCAACTTCTGTATGTTACATGGATTCAAGTTATTTAGTAATTTCATGTTATTGTTAATTAGTTGGTTCTCTTAAAAATCCTTTGAACATGTTATGTATGTATGATTGTATGTATATATATATATATATATATATATATATATATATATATGTGTATATATGTATATGTATGATCAGATAGCATCCCAAGAAGGAGAAAAAAGCAAATATAATTTCCAATGAAACATGAAATACAGCATGGACAGTTAATACCCAACTAAAAATACTATAGAACCTTTAACTGTTTCCAATCTAAATTTTTACTTTCTTATATCATGAAGCAATATAGGAAATTGATGAAATAAATATTTTTCTGAGTGATATTTCAATATTTTGTATACATATATGCATATAGGTGAATTATGGTATTGACCTGTGGAGGCTCAAAAAGGCATAAAAGAAGTTAAATATATTGGCAGCATTTTAAGAACCAAAACTTTTCAATCAAGCACACAGTAGCTACAACTGGACTGTTAGAGATGAAGAGTTACCCAAAAGAGAATACTGAATGCATAGTTCTTTATTCTGGTGCCTCATAAAATAATAATTGGGTATCACTGGGCACATAGCGAAATGTCACAGTGGTTTTAATTGGGACCTCTAGCGCCAAATTTTTCTGCCCAAACATCTGGGATAACAAGTCTGTTTAATTGAATTAAAATGAACAAATTGAGAAATCCTGTTGAGCAACCATTCCAGGGATACAAATTATCAAGTTATATATGTAATTGCTGAAACTCATGAAATATAGTATCTTATATATGTATTCTATTTTGTAAAATAGATTTTGAGAGGAATATTGTTTTTCCAAACACTTACTATTCTATTTATTGGACTTTACATCACTAATGGGGTGGTGCTAATGTTTCCACTATAAATTCTTATTTCAGTATTTAATAGTTAGCCATAAAATATAATATTGGAAAATATTGGAAATTTCTGTAAAAATCTAATTTTCCCAGAAAGCATCACACACTGTTTTGTATTAACTATATGCTGTATTGTGAACACAGTCTATAAATAATCCTGAGTATAATAACAGGTGTAATGAGCTGTAAATATTATTTTCGATGCTATAACATTTTCCAGAGCTGGAAAGGGGTGAAATTACCAACTAAAACTGGCATCTGTACTGTAGCACTGGAGGCATGAAAAAGACATCTTCATTCTCACATGGTCTAAAAGCCAAGGTCGAGGTAAAAATCATGGAATTACCTCATGATCTACAGCTGTGTCAACTAGCTATACAATATAGTATTTTTGTATAGAATATAGGGACTTACCAGAAGAGAGCAAAATGATTGTAGGTGATTAAAAAAGAAAAAAAAATGCTTTGTGAACAAATCAAGGAATGGCGTTATGCAGTGCAGAAGAATAGGAGAATGTCACCAGAACTTTCATCACTACCAATTCAATTATATACATAATTACATAATTACGTAAGCTTATTCTTACCAAAATTTAATGCATATTAACAAACTCTTGCTCTTACTATTTTGTTTGATCTCTCTCTCTCTCTCTCTCTCTCTCTCTCTCTCTCTCTCTCTCTCTCTCNCNCNCACACACACACACATACACACACACACATGTGGGCACACATGCCTCATTTATTTAATAAATAAATAAAAATATTTTTGTTTTGAAAGTTTTACACAATATTTTATATAGCAATTTTTTTAAAATTGAGATTTACCACATAAACTCACTCTAATGTATGTACATGTTAAGAGTCTAGTTTTGGTTCCAACTGGCCTGTTTGTGTGGGCACAGCCAGTGTTTGGTTGACTTCAACTTCGAGTCTGACTACCCACTGACTGTGACATAGGACATTGATCCTCACAGAATAAACCATGAAAATGCAGGCTCAGCTAAGCTGTTGTAACAGTACATGGCTATTTGAATGATATGACCTGTAGATGGAACTTTTGCTTCATTTGGGATACCAAACATGTTCCATTACAACTGACATGATAACCTCCTAAATGTCAAGCAATAAGCGTCTGCCCTTTCCATAAGGCTCTCTGTTTGCTCTGTGTCTTAGATTTAAGTTCTCATATTAAAACTTGGAAGTATCTTTCATTTTAAAATTTCCATCTCCTTTTGTTAAAATCTTAAACAGAAGAAGCAATACAACCATTGACTGTGCATCTCAGGGATCTTTAGAAATTTCCGGAGTTAAATAGTATATATACTTTAAAAATGTAAGGAATCACTCTGCTGCACTTTGGTTCCACAAAGTTATCTAGCATCTATATTTCCCATAGCACACCCTTGACTGTATTGGCATGCAGCTTATAGCAAGGTATCTCACTGTAAATGAACACTCCATAAAAATTTCATACAATGTAACTAGCAAATAAGAGTTAGCTAGTTGGGGAATCTCTTGGACGGGGAGAAGGAAGGATTCAAGGAGCAAGACAGGTTAAGAACAATACATGAAAGCCTATCAACTAATCTTGGGACATGGGGGCTTATAGAGACTGACTACATAGCATGTGTAGGATGAACCTAGGCCTCCTACACATTTGTAAGAGCTGTGCAACATCTTCTTCACGTGACTCTCTACAGGAGCAGTGGCTGCATGGCTGCCTGTGACTCTGTTGCTTGCCTTTGGATCCCTTTGTCCTACCTGGAGTGCTTTCTCTAACCTCAAAAAAAGATGCAACTAGTCCTACTGTAACTTGATATGCCAGTCAGGGTGGCTATCTTTGGGAGGCCTGCCCTTCTTTGAGGAAAAAGGGAGGGAAGTTGAAGGGAAGGGAGGAAGAGGTGAGGAAGTGAGGAATCATAGGAGAGGAGAGAGAGG
Source organism: Mus pahari (assembly GCF_900095145.1). Taxonomy (NCBI): domain Eukaryota; kingdom Metazoa; phylum Chordata; class Mammalia; order Rodentia; family Muridae; genus Mus; species Mus pahari. Next base: position 102,916,002 of record NC_034593.1, on the reverse strand, counting down.
AAGCTGCAATTGGGATGTATAGTTAATTATTTAATGAAAAAGGAACTTACGAAATCCACAACCAAAAAAAAAAGAGCTTTTCTTCCTTTTCCTTTTTTTTTTTTAGATACTAGATCAATAGATAGTAGAAATATATTCTAAAGAAAAAGTGATTGTACTGGTTAATTTTGTGTCAACTTAACACAGCTGGAGTTATCACAGAGAAAGGAGCTTCAGTTGGGGAAATGCCTCCATGAGATCTAGCTGCAGGGCATTTTCTCAATTAGTGACCAAGGGGGAGGGCCCCTTGTGGGTGGTGCCATCTCTGGGCTGGTAGTCTTGGGTTCTATAAGAGAGCGGGCTGAGCAAGCCAGGGGAAGCAAGTCAGTAAAGAACATTCCCCCCATGGCATCTGCATCAGCTCCTGCTTTCTGACCTGCTTGAGTTCCAGTTCTGCATCCTTTGGTGATCAACAGCAGTATGGAAATGTAAACCAAATAAACCCTTCCCTCCCCAACTTGCTTCTTGGTCATGATGTTGTGCAGGAATAGAAACTCTGACTAAGACAGTGAGTGAGAGGCAATAATGGCGATGCAGCCATTATCCTGTAGGCAGAAAAAAGAACGGGGCTACTCAGAACTATCTTCAGTTCTAAAAGTATGGTGATACATAATGAAATCCACAGGCCATTAGTAGCAATTATGAATATTTCTCTAAGAAGAGATTTGTTTCCATATAGAACAGTAGAAGAAATCCAGTGGCCAGCAAGATGCTTTCTCCTGAGTTGATTATTTTCTGTTGCCTCTTGAGTTTTGTACCATAATACTTGACCTAAAAGATTAATGAATTACAGTCTCAAGCTTGTGACCTTACAAGGCTTTAGTAATGTCATAGGTCATTGTCACAAAGATAAGGAGGAGGAAGAGGAAAAGGAAGAGGAGGAGGAGGAAGAGGGGAGGAGGAAGAAGAGAGTTATTATCTGCTGTTTCTCCAAACCATATTGCTAGTACTTCTTTCTCTTATCTTATGGCCAAAAGTATTTTCCTTAAACTGTCTTTCACCAGACACTTACAGGCACATAAAATGGAAAATACCACCAAGGGCTGGAAAAGTAGAAATGCTCCCCTCCACCATACCATTTGGATTAACACAGGAGTCTCTCTTCTTTACCATTAAAGTCATGTTTGAAAGTATCCAGTTCTCGCTGAACTCATTTTATAGTTTGGATGTTTAATGTCCTCCAAAGACCTTATGGTAAAATTTTGCCCCTACAGGGAGTGGGGGATATTGGAGAGTGGTAGACTTTTAGAAGGTGGAGAAGTGTTTGATACTTTGGCCATAGGGTAGGTGGAATCTCAAAGTGGATTTGGGACTCTGGGTATTTCTCTTGATTTGTTCGATTGTGACTATTCACACCTTCAATTTATAGCTTTAGCATGATGTACACTCATCTGTTCTTTTTATCAAAGGCCAAACCGTGATGTCTACTGATTGGAGAAATTGAACTTTCCAAGGAGTGAGTTACTTAAACTTTTCCTAAGGTAGATACCTCAGTAATTTTATTTAAATAATGCAAGTCATTTAATATAAATGTTGCTAACAAATAATAAAATCATCCCAATGATTTTGTCTAAATGTGTCAAGGAGGGTTTAGATAATCTGGACATTGAAGAGTTTGAGCAAAGAACTGCCTCTTCAACAATGGTGCTCTGAAACCTGGCTAGCCAGATGTAGATTAAAAGTAGAAGGCTGTGCCTTATTTTGTAAAATAATCAATTATAAATTAATCAATGAACCTTATATGACTCTGAAACTACTCAAGGAACATTTTCAAAATATCAACTTCCAAAATAGGCCTCACAGAATGCCAAATATAACAAGATTTCATCAAGCTAAATACTTTGGCCCAGCAAAGAAAACAGAGGAAAGAGTCACCCTACAGAGTGGGAGGGACTCTATGTCACTGTTCACCAAACAGGAGATAAATATACAATACATATGAAAAACATATATCCTCCCTCAATAGATAACCCAACCAATAAAAGGTCAAGTGAATTGGACAGCTGGTTCTCAAGAATATAAATGACCAATAAAGGCATGAAAAAATCCTCAACATTTTTAGCTGTCAGATAAACATAAACCCAGAACTGCAGTGAAATTCACCCTGGTAAGAATCACCAAGAGGACAGATGTGTGGTAGGGGATGAATCCTTACCCAATGGGTGGAAGTGTTGTTGCTTTTCCAATTGGAGAGTTCTCTCAAAATCTAAAAGGAGGATTATTTTTACCTTGCTCTGCCTACCACTTGGAATGTATATGGAGATGTGCTTAGGTCAGCAAGCAGTACATGTACCTGCACACTTATGTTCCTTGTCAGTACTGACAATAACCAAATTAAAGAGTCATCTTTTCTCCTCCATGGACGAATTGAAAATGTGACATATAAACACCATAGATGCATACAGGGAAGGTCTAGCTTGTTAGATTTCATATGAAAATTAGAATTCTCCTGGGCATTGGAATGAAGGTCACCCTTAATACTCTTTGCCAAGGAATTTAGAGGCCTTGTAAGTGTGCTCTAAGTTTAAATTGAGAAATAATAGACTTTATTGGACACTGCAAAGCATCCTGATAATAGCACAGGGATAATGGACTGATTTAAGTCACCTGTAGAGTGACAAACAGAAATCAGGGCAAAATATTGAGAAACATTACAGGCTAGACAGAGCAGGAGAACAGAGAAATCTTACTGGAATAGCACATGGTGAGGCAAGCAGGGTGTGGTAAGAGTCTGTTGCCAAAGAAAGTACTAGGGATGTTAACCATCAGCAATGGAAAGAATCTCAAAAATCTCCAAGGCCCCTATTCCCATCATAGGACAAGAAGAGCCTAGAAGAACCAATTTATTTCAGAGATCTTCCACTATTCATTGGGAAGTTAAGTATACCATGACTGTTATTGCTGGGCTGGGTGCTATTGGCGGCAAGCCTCAGCCCCAGTATACACCATGTAATCTGGTTTTTTTAGGTTAAAATGCAAGAGTTGGGTTGATGCAAAGGTCTACTGAGTTTTTTCTTTACTGTTTACTCTTAGGAATACAATAGAATTGTGCAAGGATGGAATCCACACTGGGAATTCTTGATGGGTTGTCCACAGGAGAGCTTTGTGAATGGACATGAAGCTAAGTGAACAGCAGAGATTCCAGCAGTTTGAAATGGCTGCAAGGGACAGATGCAAACACCAATAGAAAACATCCAAGAAGATCATGTGGATTGGACTGAGCACAGCAATATAGACAGGGTTCTATAAATCCCTGGGGACACACCTCATGCCACAGCATCACCAGTGTGCAACAGGTGTAATATAAGGGCAAAGCGCTTATCCTGTTAATATTCAGACTTGTTTAGGCCACTTACTCACTTCTGGAATAGGGATATTTAGCCCATTTAGGTCCCATGTAACTTGATTATTTCTTTCTTTCTTTCTTTCTTTCTTTCTTTCTTTCTTTCTTTCTTTCTTTCTTTCTTTCTTTCTTTCTTTTTCTTTAACAGTGACTTACAGCTGAGAATTTGCCTGTGTCTCAAACACTTTTGTGTTGAGTTTTGAGCAGTATTGGAAGACACTTTGAGACTTATGTGAATAAACTCATTTGATTATTAAGGTTTTTTTTTCTTTTATGTGGATGTATGCTTTGTGTGCATATGCATATGTATACCATAAGCATCTCTGGGGGCCATGAGATTGGATGTTGGATGCCCTGGAACTAGAATTATAGTCAGATTTGAGAAGCTATGTGGATGCTGAGATTTGAACTCAGGTCTTCTGCAAGAACAGTAAGTTCTCTTAACTACAAAGCCACCTCTTCAGTCTCTCTGATTCTGGTATTAATCTGTAATCATTTTTCTATTATAAAAAACAACTATAAATATTTAGAAAGTATCATTACTTTTCTTACATTTCCCAAGGAACTGTGAAAAGCAGCAGTAAAATTTGTTAACTTAAAATGCACATGGTAAAGACATTATTTTTTTCAAAACTATGGAGGGAATTGAAATATCAGTATAAAGTTTAAGAGATGTGACTATGGATTCCACTTGTAAATGCTCCAAAAATAAGTTCCAAGAGAATAAGTTTCATGAATCTGAAAGTGATTATCCACAAGCAAAATACACCAGGAAAACAACATACAGACAAAAAACTAAAAAACAAAACAAAACAAAAACATATAATACAAAAGAAAGAAAAGGCTTGACAGAGCTGAACATTCTGGCAGTCACCACAGAGAATTCATCAGTGTTACAGAATGTTACACTCTGTCTAATAGATGTTCCTCTCATCCCCAAATGTCTATTCACATTTGATAGTAGAAATTGGTATAAACAGAGTGGGCCTTGGTAGAGTTTCTGATTATATACTGGGGAAGAGGGCGGACATAAATCATACTTGAGTTTAAAACGCCTAAGGACTGCATAGCAGAGTTGCATCAGTTGAACGATGTGCTTCTGGCCTACTGAGAGTTCTGAATTTGTCAAGAAAGCAAGTCTCATCACAGTGTTGTTGGAGTTTTGTTGGTGTTATTGCTATTACTATTGCTATTGCTGTTGTTGCTTTTCCAAACATTGTGTACAGTTAACAACAATACTTTCTCAAGTATTTTGTGGGGTGAAGGAAAGTTGCCAAAATGTTTAGAGTTTTGGTGTAATTGAAATATATACCAGCAATTGGATCTAGACCATAATTCAAAGGAAAGAATGAGAGACACCACATAATCACTGCCATTACTGCATTCCACACAGCCCTGATAGTGTAGTAAAGCCGACTTAAGAAACCAATTTCGTGAAAATAAACTGAGTCCTACATTATTTAAATGTGCTTCTAATTAAAGGAAAATTTACCAGACTCTATAAAAGTCTTCCACAAAATTATATATTTACCTTATAATTTCTATACTTTCAAAGGTTAAAACAAATGGTCATGGCATTGAAGTATAAGTGTTAATATCAGACCACTCTACACAGTGAATAAGTAACATAAGTATAACATTTAGTAAAATGGTTAACAGGACTTACCCTTAGCTTCCTTGAAGCCATAGGTCATCTGTTTCTTAAACTAGTAATTTCTGGAGGGTATATTTAGCTTTTAAATTTTCTTAATGGAATAGTTTGTATGGCTGGCATGACTCTTTACTTTTTTCTAATACTACAGAGAGTGTCCACCCTCACAAAGTTTGCGTTCTAGAGATAGAAAGGAAATAAGTAAATGATGGAATACCAGGAGCAATTGCGAAAAATAGAACAATAGAGAATAAAGGTGATAATCAGAAACATGGGCTGTTGGACAGCAAGTTCAAGGAGGAAAAAAATTACTGACTAAATAACACCAAGAATGAACAGAGAGCAGAAAATCAAACCAAGGCAGAACCCTTGACACACAAGGACTGGTGGATGCATAGTTAGAAACTATGCTGTGAGTAGTGTGTTCAAAGAAATAGACAGGCTGTGCATGCAAAGGAGTATGGAGAAAAGGAATTATCCACAAAGTCAGAGAGAACTTCAGAGGATGAGAGGGGGCGTGCAGACATGTGAGAGGACAAAACTTAGGCTCTGGGTGAAAAGAAAAGTCCCTGGGATAGTATATGCAAAGAGGTTACATCAGCCACGTTATCATTCTATCTCTCCCTCAGGAGTTACTAGCCAAGAACAGTGATTAGCAATCATAGAGACCTGAAGAGAGGAAACTAATAGACAAGAGTTCAGTGGATTTGCTGAATACTTTTCACTCCTATCAGAGCTATATAAAACCATTTATAGAATGTGAACTAGACTATGCCTTTAAAAGATTGCATGCTAAAAGCAAGTCAACAATAATGTGAGTAACTGTCTTCCTTATATACTCCTTGGAGTTAGAGACAATTTCACATTAATGATGTGTTTGTCATAAAATGTAGAATAGAAAAGATGAATTACAATTGACCCCAATGGAGGAGCTAGAGAAATTACCCAAGGAACTGAAGGGGTCTGCAACCCTATAAGTGGAACAACAATATGAACTAATCAGTACCCCCAGAGATCATGTCTCTAGCTGCATATATAGCAGAAGATGGCCTAGTCAGCCATCGTTGGGAAGAGAGGCCCCTTGGTCTTGCAACTTTATATGCTCCATACAGGGAAAGGCCAGGGCCAAGAAGTAGGAGTGGGTGGGTAGGGGAGCAGGATGGTGGGGAAGGTATAGGGGACATTCAGGATAGCATTTGAAATGTAAATGAAGAAAATATCTAATAAGATAATTTAAAAAAAGAAATACAATTGTATCCTGGATAATCCTATGGGTTTTTGTTCTTTAAAGAGTTCTTTTAAACTTTGTAAATGTAGCTTTAAATCATAAAAAGAGAGTTAAGGCCCTTTCCATTCAGCTAGCAGTTCAAAAATTTATGTCTGTAAATACCTCATATTTACTATCAGAGTAGCAGACTTAGATACCTAAAGTAATGAGTCCCATTTCCATTAGCCCTAAATGTTTAATGAGTCCTGTGAAGTGCTGGCCTATTTTTCTTTCTGTTGTTGTGATATACAAAGGCTAAAACCAACAGGGGGAGGAAATTTTGTTTAGCTTATACTTCACATCCACAATACAGCCCATCAGAAGTCAGGGCAGGAATTCAAGCAGGAACTTGGAGGAAAAAACTAATGGCTTGCTTCCAGCTATCATTTTTGTACACTTAAGTCAACCTGTGCACAGGTGGTATCAACCCCACTGGGCTTAGCCCTCCTCCATCAATCAGCAATTGAGAAAATGGCTCACAGGCCAGTCTAATGTTGCTACTCCCTCAATTGATGGTACCTCTTCCCAGGTATCTTAAGTTGTCTCATGTTGACCAAAGACTATCATGGGTCCAGCTCTATTGGACAGCTATAACAGAGGACATAAAGTCAGGAGGGAATGGCAGTGAGGAGCCATTGACAAGATAATCAGACAGGGGGAATGGGGGAGGTGGATTTAATAAAAACATATATACAGGCTATAAAATTTTTCAACAATTTTTAAAAGTTAACAAAATGCTGGATCATAATTTATAGCAATTAAGATAAAAAAGAGAAGGGGCAGTGTCTTTTTTAAGGGAAAGCTATACATTATACATGGACAAACATGTAAAAGGAGAGATCTGACGAAGTAGGTATTTTAATATACCCAATGGCAGAAAATAATTGAGCTCCTCTTAGAGTGATTAGTACTGTGTGCATGGTGGTGATTTCTGTATCTGTACAGAGTCCTAGAATCTAATTCTACTCAAATGCTTCATTTTTCTCCTACAAGCATTCTTAGTTAAAATATATACTAAATAGGAAATTTTAATATGAAGTCGATAGAGCCCTAAAATATAAAACACATACCCCATCTAGTAATCAAAATGCATTGAGGCAGCAGTGACTCTATATGCAGGTGGTGATGGGACACCACACAGCCTTCTTCTGAAGTTCAGGCACATCTCAAGGAAAGCCGGAGGGAGCGCCCAGCCATTCCCACAAGGCTGGTTGTAACTCATGTAGTACATTTTTGTGTGTTGTTCTTCACCACACATGTCATATGAACTCAGTCTACAGTATGCAGGAATGTGATTACACATTTAAAAGTCAAAACCAGATGCGCCTTCCAGCCATGATGGGAGAAAAACTTTCGAGAACTGTTAAAACCAGTGTTATGGACATGTGGCTCAGAGCACACTTGAGGGTCTCCTAAAACAGAAACCCCAGGAGAATGTGTCGAATCTTAACTTAGTAAAGAATTAGCAGCTGTCCCCTGAGAGGCTCTGCCAGTGCCTGACAAATACAGAAGTGGATGTTCACAGCCATCCATTTAACTGAACACAGGGTCCTTAATGAAGGAGCTAGAGAAAGTACCCAAGGAGCTGAAGGGGTTTGCAGTCCCATAGGAGGAACAACAATATGAACTAACCAGTACCCCCAGAACTCCCTGGGACTAAACCACCAATCAAAGAAAACACATGGTGGGACTCATGGCTCTAGCTGCCTATGTAGCAGAGGATGGCCTAGTCGGTCATCAATGGGAGAAGAGGCCCTTAGTCCTGTGAAGGCTTGATGCCCAGTGTAGGGTAATGTCAGGGCCAGGAAGCAGGAGTGGGTGGATTGGTGAGCAGGGGGATGGGGAAGAGGATAGGGGTTTTCAGAGGGGAAACCAGGAAGGAGATAACATTTGAAATGTAAATAAAGAGAGTATCTAATAAAAAATAAAAACAAAAAAAAACAAAAACTATTAGCCATACCAATTCTAAATAAAATCTGACAAGCTAAACTAGTAGCTAACAAGATTGTGTGGCTAAGTAGCAATGGCTCTGTGGATTACTTGCCTGCAGCGTAAGCATGAGGATCTGAATTCAATTCCCAGAACCCACTTAACAAACAAACAAGCCTGGCGTGGAGGCATATGCCTTGTAAACCTGGTACCAGTAAGTAGAGACAGAAGGATCCCTGGACCTGAATGGCCAGCCAGTCTAATGGAGCAGTGACAGTAAGTTCTGTGAGAGAGTCTGTCTTAAAAACTAAACCGTGAAGAAACTGAATGCCACACCTGATGTCCACCTCACACCTTTGCACACATGCACTTGCAAGTGCACGTGGACCGTGGACATGCGCACACCCATAACACAAGACAAGCATGTCCACACATAGACACAAAAGGAGTAAAACTACTTTATAAAAACTGCTATAGGACACTATTGTGTACATACATTTAACTGTTTCTACACAAATTCTTTTCTCCACAAAGAAAAAAGTTTTATTAATTTTCAATGTTAGAGCTTTTGGATGGAACACAGGGCCTCCAATGGAGGAGCTAGAAAAAGTACCCAAGGAACTAAAGGGGTCTGCAACCCTATAAGTGGAACAACAATATGAACTAACCAATACCCCTCCCACCCCCAGAGCTCGTGTCTGTAGCTGCATATGTAGCAGAAGATGGCCTAGTTGGCCATCATTAGGAAGAGAGGCCCCCTGGTCTTGCAAACTTTATATGCCCCAGTACAGGGAACACGAGGGCCAAGAAGTGGGAGTGGGTGGGTAGGGGAGCAGGGTGGGGGAAGGGTATAGGGGACTTTTGGGATAGCATTTGAAATGTAAATAAAGAAAATACCTAATAAAGATTTGGAAAATTTTTTTTAAAAAAAGAAAAAAGATAAAAAGGTAAATGTCTATGAACCCACTGAGTCCTTCCAGCAGAATACTCAGGATTCTAAGATTTCTCTGTGTTGGGTGATAAGGTTTTATCACAAATCTCTATTGACCCTCAGTTACAATGCTGTTTTGACTTTAACTGTAAATATCAAATTTAATGAATTTTCACTTCATAGTTGTCAACTACAACTTATCGTTTCTCTTGCAATTATATATTTCCTTGCATTCACAAAAGAATTTTAGCTTTAGAATGCATTACACCAAGTCAGAATCATAAATCTGATTTTAGATATTAATTTCAACATTGCAAAGCTACAGCTATAATTTAAGAGGCACAGTTAACCAAATATTTGCAGGTAAGAATAAATAAACAGCCATACATTATTGCAAAGCAGCTTGGCTTTGCTTATGTACATAATCGAAGTTGCTTTGAGAGAGTAAAGAATAAATAAATCCCAGTCAAGAAAAACATTTGGATTTTTTTTGGGGGGAGGAGTGTTGGGACTTTTCCCTAAAATAAAAAATTGTAAATCTGTATAACATACAAAAGTAATCGACAACTTTTGAAATTAAGTCAATTCTTTACAAATCCTTTCTGACAGGTCACACGGATGCCTCTTTATAAATAGTAATTCACTTAATGTTCATACAGTATTACATATAAGACTCCTTCTAAGTTTGCAGCTAAGTAATAAAAAAGTCATATTCCAAACTCTGGTTCTCATTTGGAATGTCACACCTGGGCTTCGTGACATTGCTGCTCCATAACTGTAATTTTGCTACTGCTGTGAATCTTACCAGGGTCTTAGTCAACCCCTGGGGAAGGGTCATTCAACAACCTTTCTTCCCCAGGTTAATCACGAACCAAGGGTTGAGAACCATTTCTCTACTATTTGTTAAAACTTTTAAGATATCTCTGGAGCTTGGAATTAATAAATGTTGACTGATAAGAAAAAATATATAAATTTACATATACATGGAGACCATCACAAAAAGATCCTATGGTTTTTAATGACATAATTCGCTTTTATTTGTAATTCGTGAATTGAAAAGCTCCTCTTCTAAAACTAGGTAAGTGATATGATAAACAAAATAATAGAACCGTGAATTTTGATGAAGTAGCTTAAGTAAGGACAATGAAATAGCATAATGAAAGAAGAGAATGGCTAAAATGATATTTCCTATATTTTCCTTATCTTTGAGAATTTCACACATGTCTATGAAATTTGATCATACATGTCTCCCACAGTACTTCCATGCCTCACCTCCATAATCTCTCCCAAACTTTTCAATGTTCTATTTCAATTTCGTGTTTGTTTTGTTTTGTCTTGTTTGAATAACCCACTAAATTCAGCTAATGCTGCTCCTTAGTACAGAGTAGGGGGCCATCCCTGGGAGAACAGGAAAACTACTAGTTGTGAGGCAAAGATAGAATCATTTATTTATTCATTTTATACTTCTCAAGAAAAATTGAAGCAACAGTTCACAAGGAATGGTAAAGATATAGGTCTTTGTAGTAGGGTAAACTTTATAGATTTTATTAGACATGTGTGAGGGTTATAAAACTTATCATAAAACAAAGATTTATTTATTTCAGTTCGCTGAAGCCTCAGTTATACATCTCTGGTGATGAAAGCTACTTTGTACCTTAAATTGGGAAAGATATGTCTCTCAAATAACTGCAAATGATCCTCTGTTACGTAAGTTTCTCCAATGATTTTTTTAGTTTGCAAAACTAAAGGGGAACAGCTTTGATCTCTTCAAATTACAGCACTTAGTTATCAAATTACAGCACTTGGTTATCCTCATCCTAACCCCTTTCCCTAAGCAGTTATTGGACTGCTGGGATACAGAATGATATCTGTAGCTTAATTTTTAATTTCCCAAGTGAAAGATCTGCAATGGTTATCATTTGTACTCATTCACTTTCTCTCTCCTAAAAGTCATAGGCTATGAAATACTTTCTCAACACGGATGAAACACAAATAAGATTTTGTAAAATACAATTTACATTTGTGTATTGTAACCAGAGACATTTCACAGAGAACTCAGAGCAATATTGTTTTAGAAATAGAATTCTGAGATCATGAATTTATCCCAATTCTGGAGGTAGAGAAGATGAGACCAAGACTGAATGTGCAGTTTCCATAGTGTCTGCTTTTTATCACAAGGAATTACACCCTAAATTTTCTCCATCAGTACTGCCATCCGGCTTATGGCAGTAGAATCCCGGTACAACCCAAATAGGCTGATGATGCTAGCAACATCTTCTGGAAAAAGTGAAAAAGAAAGAACCTGACCCCTGAAAAGGTAGGCTCATTGTGGAGGAGAGTCAAACTTAGACACTCAGATCCACAGGTTCTGGGTTACCTGCTATGAGGATTTCTTTTACTGTTTTGTTGTTTTGTTTTGTTTTGTTTTTTTCCTGATTTTATCCTAAATAGAATCCAGAATTGGAATCAGTTAAAATGTAGGAGGAAGTGCTGTGGCTGAAATGATGGAAGAAATTCTGAGTCTGTGCATAGAACAAGGGGAAAAGTTAAAGAGTGTGAACAGAATGTGATATGGGAAAAATAAACAAGAGAATCACCTAAGGTTTTTGTTTTTTTTTTTTTTTTTTTGAATAACACAAACTTTAATCTATCTCCAAAACTGCACCATGTATCACACATTGGAACCAATTTAAGGAGTACTTAAAAGGAATGAACTGAAAATAAAACTGCCTCTATATACTTCCTACACCTTTTGTGGAACGAAGTTCTATGAAGTACCTGAGTCTCCAAGAGTGAAATACACCATTGAAACTTACTAAAGTAGGGTACTCCTTTGTAAGTTATCTTTGAGAGTTCTATAAGACCTTCACAGTAACAACCAGAAGGTAACTGTCAGATGTCTAGAAGAGAGAATGTATAAGAATCAGCTTTATATCTGCTAAAATATTCAGAACTGGCCATCAAAATTCAGCCTTGTACATAGAAGGAGAAAAATATGAAGTTCCAAGCCCACCTGAGTCTTCCTATCCACCTAAGAAAACAGAACTGAGAACCACTGAAAACTCAGATATTCCACAAGCACAGATTCCCCCAGAAGGCTCACCCGTACTATGACTACTGATTGCTTTCTCTTCTTAACACTTACCCACAGATCATTTTAATCAATCTACCATGATTGCCTTTCAAGAGAAAAATTACATGACACACTGTTCAGTAAGAAACATAATTTATAGAAAAGAAATAACATCAAAATTAGAATCAGATATAGCAAAGTCAGAATTAACAGGAATTTTTTATATGTTTGATTACTATGCTTAAATTTAAAAAACAAAAACAAACAAACAAACAAAAAAAACAGAGTACAGTGTGGAAGCACAGATGGATAATGAATCACAAATATAAAATAGCTACTCAAAAATACATGTTATAGACCAAAGAAAATAACAGAAATATAGTGTAACTTTATTAGAATATTAAATGCATAGATACAGCAGGGGAACGAATCTCAGTTGAAGCAATGATAATAGAAGCTACCCAGACTAAAAAACAAATACAAAAGAACTTAATGAAAAGAACAACCTTGAGTGTGGTGCAGTGAAAAAGAATTTGTATAGTAGCATGCAGTGAACTCAAGGTTGGGGGGTGGTGTCACCGCACCATAGGAACCACCAGGTAAACAGAGTATTTAAGAACTATGGAGCTGGGCGGTGGTGGCGCAAGCCTTTAATTCCAGCACTTGGGAAGCAGAGGCAGGCAGATTTCTGAGTTTGAGACCAGCCTGGTCTACAAAGTGAGTTCCAGGACAGCCAGGGCTACAAAGAGAAACCCTGTCTCGGAAAAAAAAAAAAAAAAAATACTATGGGAAATATTGTGTTTAGGTAGTTATGTTGGTGAGAAATGATGAGTTTAGCTTCTGACATTCCCAGAAGACATAACACATAGCAACAACCAGTTCCTCTGGTTCTGACATTCTCTCCTGCCTCAGGTTGCTGACATCGACAGAATTTTGAATAAAAATACATTGTGGAATGATCTGACTAAAAAAGTCCCTAATTCATGATCCTAACTAATAAGTGTAAAATATACAAGGCAACAGCACTGTAACCTCAAGACTGAATGGATGAGTCACTAGTGCTCTTGGGTACTTAATACACAAACCTCCATCAAAACCAGTCATATGCAGCAAATAGAGACTAGGGAAGACATGAGTCCACTAATCATCACTATTAATCGATTAGATATAATTGGCATTTCCGTAGTATTCCATCCAACAACAGTAAAATATACACCAACCTAAAGCAGACATTCACATTGAACTAGGCCATGGTGTGAGCCAAATTTCCTTTTGAAAATTTCAATGAAATGAATTACATAATGTTAATTCTCAGATAATAGTAGAATTAATGTGAAAATAATAACTGAAAAGTAGATGAGAATACAAACGGCTCTGAAGCACCAGCTAGGGCTACACAGTTGACAGTATATTTTTCATTAAAGAAATATTTCAGCACAATAAATACAAGAAATATTCCTCAAATTAACAAAACAGTGTTTATAGAATCTGTAGCTCATCTCATTCATACTTCACAGCGACACACTCACAGATTCCCAACTATGATTAGAAGTAAGTCATGACTCTTTTTGTAGACTAGGCTTGTCCTGATGCAGAGATCTTTCTGGCTTTCCATTTCCAGAGCTTGGGTTCAAATGTGTTCACCACTATACTCTGCTCCTTAGTGTTTCCTTTTAGCAAATTGATGTAATTATGTTAAGTGGCTTTTAATTGTTCAAAGGAATTTGGGAAATGTTATACTTAGTGATAGTGTATAGTTATTTTCATAAATTATGTAGTTTGATCTACAGCTACATTGTTGATCTTTGTGACATTTCATGAGGAACAACAGTCTAAAATTTACTTTTAATTTCTTCATCTAGTTTGGGTGCTGTAGTGCTGTAATTTCACATAATGAGGTAAGAAGTACTCCCTTTGTTCTCATTTCACAGAGAACTTTTAGATGCTTAGGAAGTTATCAATTTTCTGTGTTGGTTATATTTTCTTAACCCAATTAGTTCTGTCTCTTAAGAAATCAGCCCATCTTATCTGATAATTCAATAAAGAAAAGAGATAGAATGCCCAGAGATTTGTAAGTTCTACTTATATCCATAACTGATATGATCATCCATGCCTTAATCAAAGAGAACAGGAAACAAAATAAAATTTGGAACTCATACAGGATTAATGCACATTGCAAGATACAAAATTTACATAAAAAGTCGATCAATAAAACAACAGTAAAGGGGGTATTTTAAAATATGAACAACAACTAACTAATTACCTAAATGAAAAAGGCATTCATGTTTAGGGAGTGGATGTCCAGTCAACATTCCTCAGATGTTAGTCTTCTCAGCTCAATCTATAAAGCTAATACAATACCAGGGAGGTGTTTTGTGCATGCTGACAGAGATGTTCCAACAGAAACAAACAAGTGATACTGCTTCAATTCAAAATGTACTACAATGCCTTAGTGATGTATATCTAAACTCATCTAAAGAAGAAGAGGTGAATAAATAGAAACACTACCTTCATTCTATAGCATTGCTCCACAGGAAAATTATTTCTGCTCCTGCACAGCTCCTTAAAGGTGGTGTACCTCAGAAATGCTCACCAAGCAAGCATGAAGTTCTTGACTTGTTTAAACCTTAAGGGCTTTAAGGTGATTTAATCATTTCTTATTATTTAACATTTGAGGGGCCTTCCAAAACTACCAAAATACTATAACTTTTAAATTTGCCATCCGTTGATTTCTCCACAGAAAATCTGAAATGTTTTGCGAGAAGACACAAAAGTGGCTCCGCAGTTAAGAGTGTTTACTGCTCTTACAGAGGACTGAGCTCATACCCAACACCTACATCTGTCAGCTCAGAAAGCTAGCACCAGCCACAAAGGTATCTCATAGCTGAACCCTTCTGGCTTTGTGATTACCCTCACACACAAGTGTAATTATATAATAATTGTAATAATAAATAGTAGTAGTAGTACCAACAACAATGTAAATCATTCCTAATGTTTTCTGAGAATTTTTCTGAATGGTTTTGCAAAATGCTATCACAGTTGACTCATAGCTCATGAGACAGCCACCCCCCAAAAAAACAGTTCTTACGAGAAGTAAAAGAGTCTTTGATTGACAAAGTTTAAAATACTCAAGATTAAATGGATAGTGCTTTAAAAACTTAAGAAACCATGACTCTAAGCTCTGATTTAATGATGGATTTTTCCTGAGAAGTCATCTCATCTTTGAAGCATATGGTCAGAGTAGACAATCCAGGCCTATGGATTCCTGTTGGATGGATACTGTGTACTGTGTGTCTACATTCACATATACCAGCCTCCTTCTAATATGGCCTAAGTTCAGCTGTTTTTACACCCAGAGACAGGTTTTAAGTCTCCAAATGCTTGATACATGAGCAGTAGGCCAGAAAAGAACTCTCTTTCAGGACAAACAAAACGACCCACTAGAAATTTCCATTAAGACATAGGACACTGCTAGTTACACCAAAGAAAAAAATGTACAAAAATATTATTCATGTTATCAAAAGACATGAAATCATAATTCACATTGGTAGATTAACAACCATAATTATTTACAAATCACAAATTCACACATGTATACAGGGGCATCATCTGCACCTGCTCCATGATTTTTTTCAATTATGTGATGATTATCTTGTAAACTTCTTAAGTAAAAATGGGGAACTGAAATGTAGGAAGAGCCTCATAGGAAGCCAGATCCTGGGGATAAAAAATCAGAATACACCTGCAGAATTACTCTACTACTATGCCAAAGGCTCACCATGTAGACTGTAAATACATATGTCCCACTGAGCGTTTATGGAAACCATCCAAGAGAAACAAATCATTTTCAATTCTGTGTGCTTTGAATTCTTTTTTAAAAATCACATTTTGATGCAAATATAGGCATATGTGATGTCTATTGTAGCAATATAGTATTGCTGCAAAAGCGTGGCGCACTGTAACCATGACATTATTTACACTAAGTAAATTCCAGTTAAATATGAGTCACAATATTTCTGACAAAGTGACCTGGCAATGTTCAGGCTAATGAATATCTAATGTTATCACAGCTGCAGCATCATTGTAATTATTTATCAAACATTAAATTAATACATCTTTTACTATGTATGGTTCACAAAAAAAAAAAAAAAAAAAAAGATGAAAGCAAAAGAATTTTGAGTAAACATTTAGAAAAAAAAAAAACACATCAGTAACCACATCTTTAGATATGGTAGACTAAGCTCACAGTGTTGAAGAGAGTATCTATGTGATGCTTTTACTTTCTTTAGGACCTATTTCCACACAAGAAGAGTCCAGTATGAAGTCTTATATAGCCAGACAACTATAATATTTGGCATGAAAAGTACATATAAGTCTCACAGATGGTGACTGTGGCTATTTGGATTAGATCAATTGAAATTTCATTTGATTCATTTTAACATTCCTAAATTGCTCAATGACTTTACTAAGTAACAATAAGAGCCTTTTCTTTTTGACTAGATAAAAAGGAAATGTTAGGACACAAACCTATGATGGAAAAGCTCTAAGGCAATTTACATTGTAAAAGCTAACAGTAAATAAATGCCATAGTTAAAGTTTCATGGAGCACCAGGAATGCTCAAAATATAAAACAGATTTAAAGAAGAATTTCTCACAGCTTAATGTCATATTAGCTAGAAATTTCACAATAGACTCTTCTAACTTCTGTTCATAATATTTAATATAGTCTTCAGATTAACACTCATGGCTATTTCAGATTTTAAATGTTATGTTATTAAAGATCAGTCTTTGGAAGCAGGGAGGAGAAAAAGAAAAGGAAGAAGAGAAAGAAGACAGAACTCTATTGATGTCCTTACATTTCGCTCACAAAGCTAGAAAATCAGATTTGCTTGGGTTACAAAAGTAAGTTAGTCTATGAAGCTGTTCATGAACTTAAGGAGTAAGATTAATCAAAATTAGAGGTTATAAAACTTTTCTATGATTTTCCTACATTTAACAAGTAAATATTTATTCTTGAATAATTAATATATGGCAATGTACAAATAGTGTATTGTCATTATGTATTCTCACAATTCACCCATCAAAAAAAATTATCATAATAGCACAAATTAAAATATTTATATAGTCAAAGGGTTAAGACTACAGTAATTGAAAAAGTCACAAATGAATATTATCCCAAATATAGAATCTGAAAATGTTATAAGATTTCATTGTATTTAGTACTTTGCCACAGATGATTCATATAAACACATATGCAGTAGTTCAGCATATATATATATATATATATATATATATATATATATATTCTTTATTTGTAAATATATGTGCACTTTAACACATGGGCATGTGTATCACACATAAACAAAATACATATCTTCACATTATATGGCTCTATTCTGTTATATCCCAAAAATTATGTTAGAATTTGTGTCAATAACAATTCTGTACCTCCCTTAATAGAGTCAGGAATCAGTTCTGTTTATACTATAAAAAGACAGAGAACCAAGATATAAGTTACTAAATACAATGATCAACAGATCAAGAGTTTTAGTGATAATCAGCAAATTACAAGGAAAAGCTTCTACTATGACTTTCACTTTATTTTGTAAAGGGGGATTTTAAAACCAAAAGTTCACCTTTATATTAGATACATAACTCAATATAATCTTTATTAGAAAACACTTGAACAAAAAAAGTTAGACAGAGTATATGACTGGGATATTTCTCTGAAATAATCTTCTAGAACAGGAAGTCGAGGTATTTTCTCCAAGCTAGAGTACTAAGTGTAAAGTTTAAGACAGAAATTGATCGTCCTTGCTGGGAGAACTGGATGTTTGTGCTCAAGTCAAGCTTCCCAGGCCCTGCAGTCACCATTGGCTAATCATCCTTTGGTCCAACATTAGAAAACATCACCCCTCCACACAGAGAGGATGAAAGTAGGTCACCCTTTAGAGTTTGAACTTTGTTTTACAGCATAGTGATTGCTAGAATTCTTAACCCAGTTGATCTAACAATAGTCAGCTTAAATAAACTTGATTTACTCTTACCTGGAAAACATCTGTTTCTAAAATTCTTGTTCCAAATACCATGATTCCGTTGGTATCGACTATTGATCTCTCACTTCTATCGAGGGGTTTTGTGATTTTCTTTTTACAATCAACAATCATTGTCACAGTTTTCTTCTCTACACTGATTGCGACCCGGTGCCACCTGTAAAAAAAAAAACCGAAGCAATTCTTTTGTAAGCTTCAAAGGCTCTGGCTGCCAAATCGACAGACCCATTAGAATATGAGCTTTAAATGTCAACAGGGAACTGAAATGGTACAAAAACAGAGGCACACTTGTGCCTCAGTTGCTTAGCTAGTGACAACTTACTGTTTACCCAGGACAGCACCAGGTACTCAAAAGGACACAGTTTCCGAAGATGGGAGGAAGGATTAGGTACCTGTGCTGATAAGGACTGCCCATCCCCTGCTTCACTTTGTGCTGCAGAAACAAAAGCTTAATCTCACTGTTTTCTGATGAGCACATTTGACAGAGATTGCGATGGATATGGGTAAGCAATAGTTTCTGTGTGCGTAAATGCTTTCTTCCAAAGTGGAATTCCACGAGAAAAAACTTCTGCTCCGGTGATCCCCTGAGAGTGGCTATAAAAGGGTCTGTCTCCTGACTGAATGGCTGCTCCATCTGGAGCAGCTGAATGTTCTAATTGTAAAACACAATGTGCTACTCTGTCCTGAGCTCCATTTATTTCAAGTGTTTTCATGTTCTTTTTCCACTTTAATTTCAAGACAGTTATAGATCACCACCATGGGCAGGATCCAAAACTGAGACACAATATCTTTCCTTCTCTTCCAGGGCTGGCAAGAGGAGGAAAGACTGAAAGAAAGCGGAGTCAGCACATGTGTGGAGTGGGAGGCCCAGTTCACTCTGCAGCTACTGCCCTAGCTAATTCAGGGTGGTGATGACAGGCTTAGAAGGGGGAGTGTGGCCAGCCCTTGGAAGCATGCATGCTTTCTCTGCATCCTAGAAAGGGTTTTATTAACAATGTCTGGTGCTAACAGAAACCACTAAGTGAAATCCACTTGGATTTTTTAAGCCACTGTGGTTTATATTTTCTTCCAAATCAAAGTGCTAGATTAATATTCCAGAAGTGTCTAGGAGTGGATCCATAAAATAAAATACTGAGAAACTTGCATGAGCATTCCCAAATGTCTGTTTAATGATACTTGGCATGGTTAGTGGTGACGACCAAGTACATTTCCATACATACTTTATCTTTGGTATTTCCACTAGCACATTCAACTAGCAAAGGCTTATATAAGGAGCCTTGGAGCAACTTCATACACTCGGAGTAAAATTTACACATACTTTATGCCAAGAAGACTGTGTGCTAACTTAAACCATTTGTTGTCTTGAGGGATGTTCTTCTCATTAGCAGAAAATAAAAATAATTTTAATTGCTAAAATCTCATCTGAACACTAAACTTGATTGGTTTTTTAAATTATTTTAAGTTTTCCTAATAATAAGATGACAAAAATCATAGAATTAGGTATAGCACGCAAAATAATAATAATAATAATAATAATAATAATCAACAGTACTAGATGAACTGGGGTTTGAATGCTTTATTGCTCCTTTTCTCTCATGGTACTATACCATCAATAAAACATCATAATTTTTTATGATCAAACAAAAGCTGGTGATTCTGGGCTTTGAAGAAGCCATCATCTCTCTAGCCTATACTACTAATTGGTCTGTGCTTTTGTGCATTTGTGACCATAGCAACCATAAAAACATGAATGAAGTGTCTGGGAAGATAGCTTCGTCAATAAGGTGCCTTCTACACAATCAAGATGTGAGTGCAAGCTCTAACTCCTTGTAAACAAGTGGACGTGGAAGCATGCACCTCTAATTCCAGCGCTAAGATGGCAGAGAAAGGTGTAGGTCTAGTATTTTATGGCTAGCCAGTTCAGCCTAGTCTCATGATAAAACTCCATTTCACTCTGAAACCCTGATTCAAAAAAAAAAATGCAGGCAAATGGATGGAACTAGAAAATAACATTCAGAGTGAGGTAACCTAGACCACCCAAAAGAACATACATGGTATTTACTTACTTATAAGTGGATATTAGCCATAAAGTACAGAATACTCATGATACACCCCACAGACTCAAAGAGGTTAAAAAAGAAGGAAGGCCCAAGCAGGAATCCTTGAATCTCACTTAAAAGGGGGAACACACTAGTCATGGGAGGCAGAGGGAGAGAAGGACCAGGGTAGAAGATGGGGGGTAGGCAGAGGGTAATCGGGCAAGGGCAGGATCAGGTGTGAAGAGAGACAGGAAAGAGGTCCAGAGGGCCACGAAAATGAATGGAAACCTGCTGCTCTTGGGAGCTGGAGGGAATCTCTAGGAAATCCCAGAGACCTGGTATGAAGAGGCTCTTAGGAATCAATGCAGGTAGCTTTAGCTGAGATGCCTAACAATGGGAGTATGGAACCTGAAGAGGCTATCTCCTGTAGCCAGGCAGGAGCCCCAGTGGAGGGATAAGGACAACAACTCAACCACAAAAATTTCCACCCCAAATTTGTCCTGTCTACAAGAAATGCAGGGACAAAGATAGAGCAGAGACTGAGGGGATGGCTCAACAATAACCAGCCCAACTTGAGACCCACCGCATGGATAAGAACTAATCACTGACAGAATTAATGATACTCCGTGATGCTTGCAGACAGAAGCCTAGCATAACTGTCCTGTCAGAGGTTCCACCCAGCAGCTGACTTAAACATATACAGATACCCACAGCCAAACATTGGACAGAGGTCATGGACCCTTATGGAAGAGTTAGGAGAAAAATTAAAGGCCCTGAAGGTGATAGGAATCCCACAGGAAGACCACAGGAAGGCAACTAACCTTGACCTCTGAAAGCTCTCAGAGATGAGCCTCCAACTAAAGAGCATTCATCAGATGGACAGAATGCCCCCTCGAACCCTCACACATATGTAGCAGAGGTACAGCCAAGTCTCCCTGTGGGTTTGCCCACAAGTGGAGCAGAGAATCCTGTGCCAGAGTGGGCAGATACTCAGGGGGTCCCCGAAGGCGAGAGGTCATAAGGGAGAGACTTTGTGAGAGGAGAACCAAGAGAAGGGAGTCGTGTTTGGAATGTAAATAAATAAATAAATAAATAAATAAATAAATAAATAAGGTGGATGGCTACTGAGGACCAATACCCAAGGTTGCCCTAGTTACCTTATGACCTCTACATGCACATGCCTTCAAGTACATACTCATACATGCACCATCCCACCCACATCAACATGCACAAAGAGCCATCATTTCTCTCTCTCTCTCTCTCTCTCTCTCTCTCCACATTCACACACACACACACACACACACACACACACACACACACACAAACCTCTTCCTGAAAGTTTTAAAAAACTTCCAGTAATAAAAATATCCTGTGTTCATAAACAAGCAATGAGAACTACATTCTGTATTTTCTTGTTTTAGATTACTATGTTCATAGGATATCTAGTAAAGCTGATTTTCGCGTTCTACATTCAATATTAAAACATTGTGCAAATTTAACACACATTTGCTTCGGGTTAATGACTCTCTAAGTAAAAGGAAATGATTGAAACACAATCTATGGTTCATAATCTCCATGACTGACAAGAGTATGGTATGCGCTTCATTTAAGATGCCATCCCTGTCACATTTAAGTCATTTGAACTTTTCGTGCTTCAGCTCCCATAATCTATAAGCATTATTAACTGAGTTAGCATTGTATTAAGTGCTCAGATCAGTACACAGCACATGTCCAGTATATCAGGTTTCCTATAATATGTAATATTAGTACTACTATCACGAATATTTAAGTCCAGCGTCTGGAGAAAAGACTTGACTTGGTGATTAAGAGAACTTGCTGCTCTTGTGAAGAACCCAAGATTTGATCCTAGAATCCTCACTGAGCATCTCACAACTTCCCATTATTCCAGTTCCAAGATCCCTGGTGCCCTCTTCTGATCTCCATATATATTCAAATGGTACACATACAGAAAACCCAGCACACACATATACACATTAAATAAAAATAAAATATGTATTTCCTGTCAGGCCATTTCTTTGCTTATAATGGTTAAGTGAGGTCATGCCTCTACCCAGAATTGAACCCCAGGTTGTTCCAAACACTACAATGTGATCTGCCTCCAGGTCTCCTGACAGTTTGTCTCCTCCCCATCCTCTACTCGTGCCTTGCTTTTCAAGATGTCTGGATCAGGATCATTAGCCTTTGTTTCCTTTCCAGCTAAAGCAGTATGCATGCAAGTCACAGCACAGGGCATCTTCTATCCCCCATGCTCATTCCTCGTTGTTGTTTAGTTGGCTGATTTTCAAATTTTGAAGCACTTATTCATTTACTGATTGAGGAATACACACATGTTGGGTACATGGTGAGGTAAGAGAACAACATGTGGAAGTTGTTTCTCTCCTTCTACCATGTCAGGCCAAGGGATTGAACCCAGGTTGACCTGCTTGGCCCAAGTGCCTTTAACTCACTGGACCATGAGAAGCCCTGACCTCAGACTCTGCTCTGAAAGTGGACCTCTCTCTTCTCATTTCTTGAACATTCACCACCATTTAATTTCCTGTTCTCATTACTGCTCTGCCTTTCTGTCTTATCTATACAGGTTTGTTTATTTCTTACACTTTGTTTTGCCTTTAATTTCCTAGACTGTGAAGCAGACTATATAAATGTTGAGGGTGTTGGGGTGTTTCTCTTGGTGTCATCCTTCCATCAGTAGTCACTAGAAAAGACACTTCACAAAGACTGTTGAATGGTTAATCATAATAGTTTCCAGCGAGGTTTCCACATTGGATCACTGTGTGACTTACTTGCCATCAGCGATGTTAACTGCTGAGAAGAGAGGATAGTTTTCCGGTGTGGGTTTTCCAGTGTGGTCTTCAAATAGAAAAACGGGTGACCTCCCAACCTCAACACCGAGCTGTTGAATGCCATGTTCATTATAGAGAGACAAGAGGAAAGCTTGAGTTCCTTTTTTGGGTTTTATTGTAAATAGTATGGAAAAATCTTGCGGAAAAACTCCTCCTGAAAAGACAAAAAATAAGTTAGAAATTACGGATTCCCAAACTGTTCCTAGGTCACTTTATCTGAACCATTGATGGTGCCCTGGTAACTAAATTCAAACAGGAAAGAGTTAAACGAGTTGTGTGGTTATAGAGGGAACTCAAGCTTGTTCTGTATATTAATCCAAGTTAAGCCTGAAAGCTACCTGTTTAAAGCATAATGGTTATGAGAAACTGAGCACACAGTCAGAAAGGAATATCATGATAACAGTGCAATTTCCAAAACAGCAGAGCACTTTTTTAAATGTTTTAAATTATAATTTTAGATTTTTTAACTATGTATATGTGAACAGACAGGAAATTGAGGCATGTGAGTGTGGTACCTAAGGAGGGTAGAGGTGTCATATAATCTCGTAGATGGAATTACACATGTCTGTGAATTGCCCAGTGAAGATGCTGGGTACGGAATTTGGGTCCTCAGGAAGAACAGTATGAACTTTCAACAACTAAGTCAGTCTGTGGACCCTATTTCATTCTTTAAAGTATGTGTGTCTGTTGTGGACCCATGATTGCAGGTGTTCGTGGAGACCAGCAAAATCACATTATCTGGAACTATAGTTTCATGCATTATGACCCACCTGACATGGGCATTGGGATTTAAACTCTAGTCCTCTGCAAGAATGGTAGGGCTCTTAACTGCAGAGGAATCTCTCCAGCCCCTGAAGCCATCTTATTTAACCACTCCTATGGATGTGTCATCTTGGTCTACATTGTTCCTGTATATGCTCATTGTGAAAAAGCACTAATAATAAGGTAATACAAAGGTGTTACTTTCTTTTTCTTTTCTTTTTTTTTTTTTTTTTTT
>NC_034593.1:102855648-102891756 GCF_900095145.1 Mus pahari | reverse complement strand
AGTGCTGGGATTAAAGGCGTGCGCCACCACGCCAGGCTAAGGTGTTACTTTCAACATCCCTCTAAACGCTTAGGAGATTTTTATCACATAATTCAGTTTCATTATTGAAAAACATGCCATTGAATATCAGAGTTATTAGGTAGGAATGCATATTGTCATGTTTGTTTTCTCTTTCTATGATCTTATCTCAAGTACCTAGAGCATTACTTGACCTACAGAGGTGCTTACTAGACATTTGCTAAATGTGTCATTTTTAACATTTCCTTAAATACAATATACCTCTCTTATAGTTGAAACTCTTATATTACTATAAAAACATTATATACTAAGTTGCAGATCTTATTTTTCAAAGTAACAATATATATAATATATAGAATCACTAACTATATATGATATTGCATATTAATTATACACATATACTATGATATCATTTAGGAAAATTTTAATACTTCAGTTAAAATATTATCCATTCACAAAAAGACGTCTTTGTTATAGATTATATCTAAGCCAATATCAAGAGCGTTCATATTAGATCCATTCGTTCTTAATTCAATTATAAGTTGTAATGTAAAGTGATTTTTAAAAAGGCATTATAAATATGACTCTTATGGTTACAAATTCCAAAGATGACACAGATACGCAGATCCATTTCTGTTAATTATGAGAAGATGCTTCTTTGTATAGTTATTACATTTAATGGCCATCAAAGCACTATTTATCATAGCAAAAACACTTTTTAAAATACATTAGAATGTCTGCAGCTGGGTCAGTGAACATTATTCAAAAGAAATCTATGAATCCACTCAGAATAATAGTGAAAGGAAGATGTTTCCTGGATGAGAAGCCTTTGAAATGTATTCAAAAAGGAAGACTGACATATATGTCCAAATTAGGTGAGTGAGAACTAATGTGGTCTCTCAGTTAATTTGAAGTCTTGGGCTGCTGAGATGACTCAGTAGGTAAAAGACTTGCTGCCAATCATAATGACCAGAGTTCAATATCCAGATGATGAAAAAAGAGAATCAACACTTATAAACTGTTCTCTGTCTCACACACAGAGGGAGGCGGCATACACATGGAGATATACATAAGTATGCACACAGAAGTATACAAATGAATGTACGCTTGCACACAACTAAAAATAAATAAAATGTCATAAAAAATATCCTATGTCTTGTGCAATACACTGGCCACAGGATATTCTAGTCATATGATTTTAGAAAACTACATAATGTCCTTCAGCTAGGCTAATGATGCAGACTGAATTATAGAGCTGTGAAGGAAATTAAATAGCATGCCACTAAAAAGGAGTCAGAATTGACTAACCGGCTTTCATATATTTTTAAGTTAGTACTAAACAAAACTCTACATTAAAAAGTGTTTGTTTTCAATTTCTTGGTGCTATCACAAAATCTCTCAGCCTACTTATCAAATCATTATTTCCAATCAGTTGGAATTACATATATATATATATATATATATATATATATATATATATATATATATTTCAATTGGAACCTTAATATGATCTTTAGTATGATGATTTAATCCAGGACCTAATACATACTAGTCAAGAACTTTATCTCTAGTATATGTTTGTCTTCTAACTTGATTTAGATGTAACAGAAATTTTATATTGAAAATCATTAGGAGAGAAATAATCATAGAAGTAAGATAGGAAAGCTATAAAGAACATCTCTTAACAACATACTTTGTAATTTCTATGCTATTGATACATATACTTAGGTAACTTAGTCTATTACTGAAGAGTACTCAAGATAAATAACCTAATATTTTCCATGATCTAATAATGAAAGAAAAAGAAATTAAAGTATTATGAGCTGTGGAAAAGATAATTTGTTCATTTTACCAAAAAAATTTTGAAAAACTATACAGAGAGATATTTAGGAAAGGCATCAGAAAATATTGTATTCACATAAGAGTGAGGGAATCATGTGCAAATTTAATAACCCACTGAGTTTGTTCAGTATAAATTCTGAAAACTATAATTATAATTTTATAAAAGTTAATACAAGTCCTACACTATATAAAATACATAAAACAACAGTTATTAATAGGTAATATACATATCAAATGTGATGTTTAACACCTTAAATATCCATATTTAGAAATATAACTGTAGACTTAAGACAAGCAAAAAGACTCTTGCTAAAAGTAACATTGACTAATATTTAATATTTGTTTTTATTTAAAAGAATATGTGTCTGTATTACCCAACATGATTATCACAGACAACTATCATAGATTCTGCCACAACTCTTAAAATTGGTTTTTAATAACAGATGTTCCTCTATTAGTAAATATTATATGAAATTGTACAATAACAATGATTTTAGAAATTTAAATTTTGTCCAACATTTTTCCAAGCAGAATATATCTTTCAAAAGTATATTTTATATTTTATGGTGATGATAATTTTTTAAATTAACTACTTAACCATTAACTACTGGTTCTGTAAGCATGTTATAATACTTCATATGTCTTAATATGGTACATTAGATGGCTATGCATTGCTACCCAACTAAAAAACAATATCTATTCAACTCTTCATCCATGAATTGTGCTGAAATATCCTCCTCCTTTGATAGTTATAAAGATATAAGTCAATATACAGGTTTTTTGCAGGACACTTATATCAGGTATTCCAAAGTAGTCAATGAGAGTTTAAAACAGGAGCTTTACTTAATTCCAGTGCACTTTCAGGTCTTTCAGTTTCAAGTCTCCACATAGATCGCTACAGGACATATATTTCAATTCTGCAACACTATACTAGTCTTTCTTCCTGATCATGACGGCTGCTATCAATGATGCTTGTTGAAGCAGCTAATCCTCTGGCTGCATTCATCACAAAATACATCACTTTTAAAATAATGGTTAGTAATTTGATATTTATAATGGTAAGCTATTATTGCTATTTTAAATTACCATGTATGCAATATTTGTAGGAATTTCTCTCTAAGAAGTAATTTATCTGAATTACCTACCCTAGGAGTCTCTTATTGCAAGAACCATTTGCAGAACACAAGAGTGCTAACTGGGGTAAAATATGCACACAGGTAAGTTCTGTTAACTAAAGTGAAAAAATATTCTACAAGCATACATTATATTTATTCTCTATGGAGAAAAGATCAAAACACCAAATTAATCAAATTAACTATTATGACCTTAAGATAATGAGCCAATTATAAAATATTATAAACTGTATCTTATTTGCTATTTCCAAAACAGTTCCACAAGTTCACAACTTTGTTTTCTTTTCTATGCAAAACATTTTCTTATTACATATAGGAGCTATACCTGTAAAAGGTAAGATTACTATTACTTAAGTTTTTTAAATTAAATTTCTAAGTATGGGATGGATTTAATTTGTTAAAGACATTCAACCTTTAACTCTTCAGTACAAACATTTTATGCATTATCATATTTTGTGTCAATATATTTCTTTTCTTCAGCAAAAATTAATGAAAATCTGAAAATATAGTAAATTTTAATAAGTCCCAAGATAAATATATGTTGAAAATACTTTAGAAGGGTATGGTGGTTTCTTAGGGAGCTCTGACAGAATGGTCATTAGTTTGAAAACCAGCCTGAACTACAGAGGGAGACCCTCATAGCAAGAAGGAAGGAAGGGGGAAGTTGGGACAGACAGATAGAAGAGAGAAAGAGGGAGGGAGATA
The DNA here is from genome assembly GCF_900095145.1 of Mus pahari. NCBI lineage: Eukaryota > Metazoa > Chordata > Mammalia > Rodentia > Muridae > Mus > Mus pahari. The sequence goes on along the minus strand of NC_034593.1, from coordinate 102,888,058 downwards.
TAGAAAAAAAGAGAGAGAGAGAAAGAAAAATAAATAAAACAAAGAAGGAAAAACGAAAGAACAAAGGAAAGGAAAGAAGGAAAGAAGGAAGGAAGGAAGGAAGGAAAGAAGGAAGGAAGGAAGGAAGGAAGGAAGGAAGGAAGGAAGGAAGGAAAACAGACAGACAGGTAGAGAGGAAAGAAAGAAGGTAAGGAGTTAATGTCCCATAAAAATAATACTTTGCTTTTTATATTGAATTCCTTTATCATGTTTTCTGACTTTTCAAAACTGATGCATGGAGTCAGAAGTGAGCTCTTCGGACAGTGAAAGAACAATGTGGAACATTGAAATGTTAACTTTTGTGAAAGATCGTAAAACATAAAATGAAGTCTAATCATATATGAAATATTGATGTTGTAATTAATTATAATTAGTTAAGCTAAATAACATCTGTAAAGCTCGGTATACCTCTCTGTTAAATAGGAACAAAAGCACAAGTTAAAGGCTAAAGAACTGGCATGTATTGACAGCATGTATGTGTGATGGGCTGCCTACTTAGACATTGTGATATCAGGAATTCTCATTTCTGCAATTGACGATCTTTCTCTACATTATTATTATTTCAAAAAATTTTGTACTATTGGATCAAATTGTCATAGAAAAAAATATTCCCAGAAATTCATCAATATCATATGAAAATTTTCCAGGTAAAGTCTTACAAAATCTCTAATACCAGAATTCTGAGCATGTGTTAAAACTGGCTAGCTGTATGTCTCAGTTATCATTTTACTGCTGTGAAGAGACACCATGAACAAGGGAACTAATAGCAACTAGTTGCTTATAGTTTCAGACAGTTAGTCCATGATCTTTATGTTGAGTAGCATGGTGTCAAACAGATATAGCACTGGAACAGTAGTTAAACCTCACATCTGATCCATAAGTTTGAAGTAGAGAGAGTGAAACTAGTTCTGGTATGGGATTTTGAAGCCTCAAAGTCTACTCCAGTAACATACCTGCAAGGCCATACCTACTCCAACATACTTCCTAAGCCTTCCAAAACAGTTCCACTAACTGGGAAACAACCACTCAAATATTTATAGAGGCTATTAATATGCAAATCAGCATACTGTATTAAACTTCATGTAAGAATAATGTGTAAAACATTCAAAATGAAACTTTACCAAAAAAAATGTTTCTTTGAAAGTAAATAGTTATAGTAATGTTAGGACAATATCCACTAAGTTTGTTCTAATCTACATGACTGTAAAATTATCAATCATTAATTGTTTGAAGTTTCCTCCAATCTTCACCCCATGAATATGGGATAGTTACAAAATACTGACTTCCCATATTCTATTGAATAAATAATGAATTGTTTAATTTCTAAAAATAAGTCTATTTCTATTACCAGATTAAATCAGTCTAGGAGTTAGATATTTTCATCACGTCATTGGTGATTGCAACTTCTTTGTTTTTTGTTATATGAAAAATTATATTTCATACTGTAACTGGATATTATGTAGCACAACAGAAACACTATTAAGCAAATAAAGAATAAAATTTGTATTAATAACAGCAGTACTAGAAATAGGAGCAAAGATAAGATGAACCGACCTGGAAATAGCTGCTTTGTTGGGGCGCTGATTTGTGCTTCCTCCGTAACTCTATAAGCAACATCTGGAGCTTTAGAATTCTTTCTGTTTGTGCAAAATCCTGTTGTTTTAGATATTCCCACAGGAGAATTGTGAAAATCTAATGCTTTTAGTATATCAACTGGAGCAGCTGAAAAATAAGCAAAAAAAAAAAAAATTAGATAATTGAAGAGTTTAACATATTTTTTAGTTTCAATATTTTAATTATCAAATATTGTTGACAATTCTATACCTATATTGAACTCACTCTGCATAACTCTTATTCTGATCTTCTCTTATCGTATCAAGTCTTCTTCCTCCCTTCCATTCCCTTTCTCAGATTTTCTGACCTGTTCCATTTGACCAGGGCCAATTGTATGACTACTGGGTTGAACTATATCCATGGTAGCTTAGTTGGCTCACTGGTGAGTACACAATTCTAGGTAACATTCCTTCCTCTCATCGTGAGTCTATCAGTATCTAACATTCCCTAATATGCGTTTTAAATCTGTAGTACTATGAAGTTCCTTACTCTAAGAAATTTTATTAATATTACAAATCTTCTCAAAACAACAAAGTAGTATATAACTCCAAAATCCCAAAAGCTACATGTCCAAAAATTCAAGCTGTGTTCACTCTGGCATTATTCATTGTAGCAAATTCTTAAGCAAAGTAAGAATTAAGTGAAAGAATAACATGTGGTACACATGATTAGAGTTTTATTCAGTCATTAAAAATAGTGAAGTTCCGATCCATGAAATTATCTAACTACTTCTGTGAGATGCTGAATAAAATGACCACTATTTGAAGGCTTAATACATGGAATAAAACACAAAGACAGGATATATAAGGTTGCTTTAAACTTTAAAATTATCTGTTCCAAGACAATGCGTTCATGTCACTGAATCAATACATGAACCAAGTGGAGTAGTACTTATTACAAATGAATGTTACAGCTCATCATGTCAATATATTTATTATGTGTTGGCTTCTGTATATCTTCAAATAAATGAAATGTTCCAATTAGTCTATTTGTTGGCCAATGTGTTATTCTTCATGGCTGAGATACAGCCCTTAAAATACATAGAATCTAACTGAGCCAGTGCTAGAATTCTTTGGTAACTAGGTAAGAAGTCATATCTACTTTTAGGAGTATACAAAAACTGATATCTTGTTTATTTATGACTGAAAAATTCTCTCTATTATAATGAGTTAAGAGGAACTGTCACCACAGTGCACCTTTTAGTATATTTTTTATACAAGGACTTGATGAGAAGGAAATTGGGATTGATTCTAGAAACAGGAAGCCAGCATCGTAACATCATGACTCACGGGACAGAATCACCATGTTCTTCTCCTAGCTCTTCGAGAAGTATAAGTTCAATAAATATTTACTTATAATGGCAATCAATTTCTCACAGAATGTATGAATGAGCAACTGAATAGAAATTGTGGAAAATATGCACATGATTCGTACCTTCGTTTATTAACTCAAGGAAAACTGAATTCTACATCTGCAGATATACATAGGTAGAGTTTTTCTGACCATGCTTTTTATGTAATGACCTCTAATAAAAAATACAATTTCCTCCAATACCAAACTCTTGTGCACCTATGGAATGTAGGTGATAAATGAAAATTCACAGACTATTCTATATAACATATGGTGTTTATAATTGTTGAAATAATGTTTGTGGAAAGAAGAAAGGCAGAAGGGATCAAATATAGTAAACTTTTCGTTCAATTTTTGAATATTTGAAAACTTGGTTTTCACTAATCCTGCTTCAAAAGACTATTTTTAGACAATTCTTGCTATCATATTTTGTCATGTCATAAAACTAAGAAAATAATATACTAACAGCCATTTACTAAGATCCTAATATGTGGCTTGTCACCAGTCTCCATTATTTAAAGGCACAAACCTTCATAAATAACATGTTCTTTCCTGCTATGCAGAGGAAAGAACTGAGCATCAAAGAATAAACTAAGGGTACTCTCAGGGTCTGTGTAAATACTGAGCCTGTTTTTTGCGCCCCTACTGTTGCTGTAATAACCCACAGATGAAAACCACAAAAGGAAACTTAAAACGTACTGAAAATAGTCTGAAATTATCTTAAGCCAGTTAATTGATTCCTGATGCTGGTATTTATTTTAAATTAAGCTCAATTCACGTTTCAGGATATAAATTACTCTGAGGAAAAATGTGACAGAAAACCACAACATATTATCTACTTATTTTATTTCATCTTCTTGCTCTAAGCTGAACAAGACTCCAACGTAGAAGTGATCAGGGCCTAAGAGGCTGCCATTCAATGATTAAAAAGATAAAACCTGGGCTATGTTCAAAATTAGCATCCATCACCAATGTACAGAATGGAGCAGAGCTTCCCCTTCATAGCAGGGTAATGCAAGGCCTCTACAAGGACACAGTTATCCCTTTCCATCTTGAAATGAATCTGATCAGAGCATCCGTCCTTTGCTTGATTCAATGTAGAGACTCTACCCTTAAAGTCTGACAAATTTCTCTGAAGGGACAGTGTGTGATATCAGCACTCAGTCCCTAATTCGCAGCTGTTGGTTTTTGTTGTTGTTGTTGTTTCAAGTTTCAATTTAAATTAATTTTTTACAAAGGAATTTCAGTTTTAGAAAAAAGTAAAACTCAGCTAATAAATTTTGTTTTCTCTTCCTTCTTTCTTCAGAACTAAATGATCAATCATTTTGAAATTCTGCCTGTTGCTCCATGCTGTCATCCCCATAACCACTGTATTAAATGCTCAATAATACGGTTTCTGTTACTTTCCATCTACATGTACAAATAATGCAAAAGAAAAATCTTCTGCCTTTCTTAGTTCCAATTGTTTAAAAATTAAAAGAAATGATTTAATGTGTCTGATGAAAGTAAATAAGAAAAAAAATGAAATTTCTAATTTTCAAATTTAGTTGGTTATGTTTTGGTATTTGAGTTCTATTTCCATGACCATTGTGAAGCATTTTCGGGCATATTTAACTCAGTACAGAATTGCATACAGTAGATTTTCCTATCTTCTACTCTATACTATGGGCTTATCGAACAGGAAAACAGGACACAGGAGCTTAATTATTACTGCAGAAGCCCTTTAAGAGCTTTCATGACTTTCCCCATCCATCTACATTCCACTGCTTGAACTGCCTGAATTCCATGGTTCAAGCAACTCTGCTGCTTAAATTCCTTCAGTGAACCCCACTGACTTCCAGATGGCATCCACATTCCACATTCCTTGCATAGACGACCATCTTGATGATCTGGTCATGCCCAATTTTCCTCCTAGCTTCAATCCCCCACCCCATCCCAGTGCATGTCTATTCTGATATTCACTGTCCCAGAAATACCACCACAGTCAGTGCTATAGAAATGCTATTTGGGACTTAAATACATCAAACACTTTTGTCTACTTTGGGAATATATATATATATATATATATATATATATATATATATATATATATATATATATATATATATATATATATATAAATTAACACCTTGCCTAAGTAGGAAGTAGGATATACCCAAGTTGATCTCTTTAAAATATCTCTCTTGAACCATTGTCCAGTGTGCTTATACTGGCATTGCACCATTCACACATTTCAAATTATTTGAAGATCCTTAGATTTGTATTTCCAAAGTCGAAGAGAATAGAAGTATGCACAGAAATGTACACCACACACACATACTCACACACATACATGAGATTGTACACAACTGATAAAGAAATACAAAGACACACACACACACACACACACACACACACACACACACGACCAAATGAGCAAAACACAAGTAACAAAGCAAGAAAGTAACTTTCTCTGAGTGCCATATACTTTCTCATCAAAAAACAAGGCTTGTGAAGATCTAAATGGTCTTTCTGTGTGTTCGAGTAGCCTCGTAGATCTATCCACACCAGGTCAGAAGTTTGATTCTAGGTTTGTGATCCTTTCTTTCTGTTGAACCTTTCTGCAAAATCCAAATAGATCACCTACCATCCCTCAATATTTTGATACTTGTGTTCTCCTGGTATTTTTTCCCCAAGCATCTCCAAATGCTGTGAAAGCCTGTGTAATACACGGCTGAAAAGTTCTGACTGCTTCTGAGTTTCACTGCTACCATTTAATATCTGTGTGTTGTGAACATGGAGAAATATATAAACCTCCCTGGGCCACAATTTCAAAATTATTAAAATGGCACTAATAAAACTCTTGACGTCAAAGACCTTTTTTGCCAGTTGAATTGCTACCACACCTTAGAGGGCAAGCCTTGGAACACTGTTATAATGAAGTAGCATGGCCTTCCTTCCTACTTGGACTTTTATTGATATTAAAGTAGTACTTGCATTTTTAAACAGTAGAAAAATGAGAACTGTGTGCAACATAAACTTAGTATCCACCTGTGAAGACTGGGAACAGTTACATATATTTATTGATTACCTATGATTCATTTTCTTTCCCTCCCCCTGCCCTGCTCTCCAACCCACCCACTCTTGCTTCCTGGCCCTGGCATTTCCCTATACTGGGCATATAATCTTCACAAGACCAAGGACCCCTCCTCCCATTGATGGCCAACTAGGCCATCCTCTGCTACATATGCAGCTAGAGACACAAGCTCTGAGGGTACTGGTTAGTTCATATTGTTGGTCCACCTACAGGATTGCAGACCCCTTCAGCTCCTTGAGTACTTTCTCTTGCTCCTTCATTGGGGGCCCTGTGTTTCATCCAATGGCTGACTGTGAGTATCCACTTTTGTATTTGCCAGGCACTAGCATAGCCTCACAAGAGATAGCTATGATTCTTTTTCACACTAAAGCCAGTTCTCCAAGGTTTCAACAAATTCTATATAGATCATAAAAATGAATGTAAGTGTAGGCTTTTGCTTTGCTTTCTTTGGGTTTTATTTGTTTGGCTCTGTGTTTTATTGTTTCATTTTGTTTTAGGAGCGTCGGCTTGGGATTGTGTTTTGGGCCTCATACATGCCAAGCACTCTTCATCTGACCTACAATGACCTAGAAGCCTATAACTCCCTCTTTACATTTTGTTTTCTGGACAAAACCTTATAAATTTGAGTAGTCTACCTTTGAAATGACCTCGTTGCCCAGAATGGCATTCAATTTACACTCCTGCTTTTGCCTACTGCTTCCCTGGGATTACAGGCATATACCACCAGGGCAACCTAAAATACCTTCTACCTAGACCAAACACACACACACACACACACACACACACACACACACACACACACACACACTTTTTCCCCCAGAGGAATCTAACATACAGCCATGATGAAATCAGGGAAATTAAGACCTAGTAAACATCTTTATTAAAATTGACAACACAGAATCCTTCAGGAAAACTTTCTTTCTTCATGTAGGTTATATGTCCCTCTTGTCATGTCACCTGCTCCCTTAGGTAACAGACTCCATTGTATTTGTATAATTATCTCATTGTGACTCTGTATTATATGTCACATTATCATTTTCCTTGGCATACCACTAAATCTTTTCTCTTTCTTTTCCCTCCTCACTCCCTCACATACCCCACATAAGTAAAATTTAATAAAAATAATTTTTAAAAACTATAATTCTAATGAGTGTAACACATAGTATTGAATCACACAAGACAATGACTATATATTATAATTTACTGACTACCAATATACTGACAGTTTTCAAAATTCATGAGAGTCCTTAGCAAAAGTTGTCTGCAAACTGTACAGGTAATTATGAACTCAATTTCTGTAGGTAACACTGTCAAAGTTCTATGTCAAGCTCAGGAGCTATTATCTTTTTGTGTACACTTACGTGTATGTTAATGTACATACCTGTGTTTGTGACTGTGTGTATGTACATACGTGTTTTGGACAGAGGTTATTTAATACAACATGAGTTTCTCGAACATTCTCACTATGTTTGCAGACAAGGTCTTCCACTAAACACAGAGTTCAGTAATTTAGAACTAGGCTGGCTTACAGCTGAGCTTCTAGATCCCACCTGTCTCTGTACACCCTGTTCCAATGCAGGAGTTGAAGATGCACTCCACCATACCCAGGCTGAACATGGCTGCTGGGGATCTGAAGACTCCATGCTTGAATAGCAAGTTCTCTCTTCACCAAGTCTACAACCACGACAATTAAATGGCTTTGTGTAAGCCCCTTAAACCTTTCCTGCATCACTTCTCCAACCTGTCCTCACTCTTGAGAATTTAACATGATAATGATTCTTAATCCCAGAAAAAAGAAGCTAAAATATATAAATACTCTCTAAAAAGAACTACAAATGATTGCTTTCTGAAAATTCCAATGTTTCTGAACATTTCTAACAAATCCATTAAATACAATCTATGTTTTCCTAAGCCATGATCAAGCTGGTTCCTGTTACCTACTTTTACTGATGGAATTGGGAAGTCCTTTTGCAGCACAATAGATTAATAAATGATTTAATATTTCTAAATATTTACAACAAACCACCAGAAAAAATTATGCCCTTGGTTTTCTCCTAGAATTTGAAGGTAGAACTCTACTGGAGAAGACACACACACTTTGGGCACAGGACATGGAGAAATTAACCTGCAATTGACCATAAGACTTAGCTCTTATAGTAATGGTGGTCCACAAGCTGCCAAGGTTAAAAAGCAATCAATAGTCCTGCCCAGCTGTAAATCCTATGACCATAAAAATGAACAAGTAGAAAGTCTCCCATTAATGCAACAGTCACATTTATTTTATCTTGGGATAACCAACTGGACTTAAAGCCTGCTCCATTCGAGGGAATCCATACCTGGTCCTTCAAACCTGACTACCCATTACTGGTGAGGTCACACACCCACAGCAAAAAAAAGAGTACCTTTCACAGCTCATCAAGGAAGGTTCCTTTTGCAGCAGGTGGAGCTCATATATAAATCCACAACTGCAAAACTAGAAATGATCATCCTGAGTGAAGTGACCCATACTAAAAAGACAAATACTTCATGTTTTGTTTTACATATAAATGCTAGCTTTTAATTTTGACATAAGTGTGTTTAAATACACATGAACACAGAGATTAGATAAGGGTGGTAAGGGACAAGGGCAGAAAAAAACGATCTTCCAAGAAATGGGACATAGAGTATAGTGTTACAAAAAGAAAGGGGGAAATTAGAATAGAAGGATAAAATTGGAAAGAGGATGCAATGTCAAAAGAGGTACAACAAACACTAAAGAACATTTGAAAACCCATATGGAGACCTACTAATGAGTATATGAAATAATTTAAATAGAATCACCATATAGTGGAGACAATAAAGCTCCAACTAGACATTTTCTGTACCGAGTAAAACCTCCAATGATAGGGATGAGTTAAATTTTGTTGAATCATTGACCAGAGTGCCCCATAAATCACCCCCTTCACAGGCAATTGTTAAGTCTATTTTTTGTTCTCCATAACCCAATGGTAGGGCCCTATTGCTACACTTACGAAATCACTAGAAGATAGAGAAGTTATGCTGTTGCCTGACTAGAAACCCCTTCTGAATAGTCTTCATGGTGTTGGAAGGCACTCTGCTTGCATATACCCGAGAACAGAACACCCAGCTACAAACCCTACAGTTTATATCAGCTACCTGAATGCAGAGCATAGTGGTGCAACAGTAGCCCAAATGTTACAGGAGTAACTGAACACTTTTTATTTGCATGTAACCCATACCCACTCCATGAGATGCAACTCATATCCAACATTGCTAAGGTGGTCAAGACCTCAAGACTGGGTATGTCATGACCCTAGGGAAAAACACAGGGACCCAAACTGAACAATGTGAAGAAAGCAAAGTGAGTTTGGAGCACTCATTTCTAGAACACAAGTGCATACTTTTTGTTTTGCTTTTTTTTTATAATTTAAATTACTTTTCTTCTAAGAATTTTAAACATGAATAAAATATATTTTCACACCTTCCTCCCTTGCCTTGCCTTTAATTCCTCCTGTATTTCTCAAAACCTCCCTCATACTCATGAATTATTTTTCTTTAAATAATAAATATTAGTATTTTATATTAATTATCAAAATATATATTATATTAAATACCTATATAAATATTAGACACATGCACACACACACGCACATGGAACATTCTGTCCTAAATGGAATGACTTTATCAGACCCCTCCCCTCAAAGCCCAAGTATCTATGCAGAAGAGGAGGTGGAAAGATTGTTAGAGCCATAGGTGATGGATGACTTCAAGAAAACAATGTCTTCCAGACACAGCAGGACAAATACATATATGATCTCAAAAAAACTGCAATAGCATTCAAACCAGACAAAATCCCAGGACTCTGAAGAGAAAATGGATACAAGTTCTTATACCTAACCAAGACTATTTCAAATTATACCTGCTGGGATAGAATAAATCAGTATTCTTTAATGAAGTGCCACTGAGTATATCAATCACCCTGAGAAATATTTGACCAACACAAAACAGACTCCACGTTTGTGTGTGTGTGTGTGTGTGTGTGTCCATGCATATCTGTGTCTGCGTGCCTGTGGTGTATACAAGCATGTAATATTTCTATATTTCTTTAATATGTTTATATATTTCTTTAGATAATAAATATGTATTATTTAAAGAAAAAGAATTCATGAGTATGAGGGGGGTTGTGAGAGATACAAGAGGAGTTGGAGGGGTGACAAGGGTGGAAGGCACGAAAATGTATATTTTCTTCATATATAAGATTATCAGAATAAATTAAATTAATTCCTGTTCCAGAGGATCTGACACAGACACAAAGACATAAATAAAGTCAAAACACCATTGTACATAAAATAGATAAATTATTTTTCAAAAACAATTAGATATTCAGTTTGTATTAATTATTCTTGAGTATAGTATTAGGACAATAATATCTTTTCAAATTCAGTTTTCCATAAAGAATTCTATTATCAACTTAAATATATCTCCATTAACAACACTATGCTTGTATATTTATTTATATACACAATTACCACAAATAAAACTAATTGTAAGAATCTTAAGACTACAGATTATAATAACCATCCTGGGAAAACATGAGTATCTGATATTCAAACAATGATGAGCATCAAGTTGAGAATGGCATAGACAAAAGAAAAATTTAAGTTGATTACCTAGAGTTTTCTGAACTTTATAATTAACTTTATCAGTGAAAAAATATAATCCTATTTTGACAATCTTTTCAAAAAAAAGCAAATGATCAAATGAAAATATGACCTCTTAAAATGTTTTTTAAATATTTTAATCAACTTCACAACACTTTAAACTTAAATGCCAAGAAAACTACACTGCCATACTCATATATATATATATATATATATATATATATATATATATATATATACTCAAAAAAAAACAAAAAAAATCAAAGTACTTCTCATCAAAATGAAACATGTGTATACCCTCTTAGTAAGTGTTTATTATTCTAATTATGGACTCTAGAGATGGAGAAGAGTGCATAGAGCACAAATTTTAGGCTTGAATGGCAGTGGTGGCACACGCCTTTAATCCCAGCACTTGGGAGGCAGAGGCAGGCGGATTTGTGAGTTTGAGGCCAGCCTGGTCTACAGAGTGAGTTCCAGGACAGCCAGGGCTACACAGAGAAACCTTGTCTTGAAAAAGCCAAATAATAATAATAATAATAATAATAATAATAATAATAATAATAATAACAATGTTCTGTTCATTATATCCTTGACAGTACTTAATTTGATATCTAGTTTTTGACAAGGAATATCTGAAGTTAGCTGACATCACAGCTTAAAGCCCTGAGAAGAAAAATAGAGCTAATGTGGCAATTTTAATACAGTATGACCTCTCTAAACACATGAATAGATAGCCATTGTACTCATCAGATGAGAAAAGCTGTATTTTGTTTGACATTTGACTGTTTATTGTAACTGTGAAAATCTATAAAGCTGAAGTGGTATCAAGAATGGGAATTGTTGGCTATGTGACACCTGGATTCTATTAACAATCAAAAACCCAAGTAATTTATAATAACATTTAGAGGTTAAAATTATCAGCTCTACATTTTATGGAGAAGAAAATAACTTCTCTGTCTTTAACTATTAGTACTTAATTTGTTATTTGGGACTGATTTCAGACTCACAGAGGAAAGTGAGCACATGAGGAAAAGAGTTCATGAAAATTTGCTGTAGCATGAATTGTGGCATCAAATGAGAAAGACATGAAACTCCCTCGTGAGTAAATGATATTTTGGTTAATTCTGAAAAATCAGAGAAAACACCCTGCCTGATTGTTTTAGCTTAAGTGGATTAGAAGCAGCAGGAATGTGTACAAAGAACCTAATGCAAGAACCAACTGAGAATTGTGGAGAAATGGGATAAAACAAAGCCTCCTTCAAAGGAAATAGAAGGGCTTTAAGGGTGAGGTCAGAGACATAAGGTGATGTGTAAGTTTTATGAAGTGTCCATGGAAACTGACTTTTATTGCAACTGATTTGGAAAGCCATTGGAAGGTTACATTAGAGACAAATGATAGGACCCAAATTTTTTTTATGAATATTTCTCAGTCAGTTTTAATTTCACAGAAAACTAAGGTGAAATAAAGCTCCCTCATTCAAGTAACTTTTTCAAACTACTGAGACTTGAGGATTGAGAAAATCATGAGAAAATTCAGAGCCCTGAAGCCCAGCCAAATTGTCATAAAGAAGTATTTGCAATCCTACAGGTATGAGATGGTGTAATGTGTGGGTGAATGATGCATTGCTGTGTCAGATTCTGGACACCCTGGGAAGATCGAGCAAACAGTAGGAGGGCTGTATTTCGGCTGAGAGAGAAAGGGATCAAAACCCAAAAGACAAATTCTAAGAGATTGCTTTTTGTTTGAACATCACAACTAATTACATTGCCATGACCTGAGAGATTCGGGAGACTAAAGAGAGGGACAGGTTAGGAAGACAGCAGTTCAATTTAGAGAATACAAACTTTGGACTAGCTTCATGTACTACAAATAGATGGGCAGGCACTCAAGTCTATAAACCTGTAACTAAGGACAGAGATAAAGGTTAGAAGAAAACGTTGAGAGTCTACCAATACTAGTCAAAGCCATATTAATTAATAATATTGTTATTTTTAAAGCCATACTAATATAGCTTCACCTGAAGGAAATCATTAGAATGTAGCAAATGTTATAATAAATACTTTAAGTCAAAGTGGGTCTAAAGATACAATTTTTCAAAAAATCATATTGTAATTATAGACTCTAATGTTTGCTATACTATGAGTGATGAAAAAGCTCATGATATTTAGCAATTTAAGTTACTTATTTGTCTTACAAAGGTTTTATAATGTCTAGGCACCTTGGTCCTGTGAAGACACTATGCCCCAGTGTAGGGGAATGCCAGGACCAGGAAGCAGGACTGGGTGGGTTGGTGAACAAGGGGAGACGGGAAGGGATAGGGGGTTTTTAGAGGGGAAACCAGGAAAAGGATAACATTTGAAATGTAAATAAAGAAAATATCTAATAAAAAGAAAAGGAGGAAAAAACTTTAAAAATGTCTAGGCACATTTGTTTAAATTACTCCCTTATAAAATAAGATTATTAATTAATATGTTTACATGTCCATTATAAACACAACTGTATGGGAGGTGTGATTTCAAAATAGACCTATTACTGTTGAGAACCCGGGGTCATTTTTTAGTAGTCCAGCTATTATGAGGAAAGCAATGTCGCCCCACTGTCGTGACTGTTTGACCCAAGGGTAACAAGCTCACATCCCATGTGCTGATGTCCAGTGTTCACAGGCCCCGCAAAAAATTAGCAAAAGTTAAAGGGTTCTTTTTAGTTACATGATTCTATGCAGCACACAGAATTATCACAAAACCATTAAGGAAAGTATATCCTTAAGATCTTGGGTCTGGGCATACTTCCTCAACCCTGGCTCACATCACTTCCTCCCCACATGATTTCGTCTTCTTTATGTACAATGCCTAGTTTCAAGGGCTTCCTTTGAAGTCCTTTGTCGTGTCAGTTGCTTTTCTGCTTCGCGCTTTCATGTCACATCTCAGAATGGACTAAATTGGTTATTCGGTGCTCAATTGTTATTTCTCAGCTGACTTTCTTTGGCCTTTCTGTGTTTCTATGCTCCCTTTTCCTGTGTCTCTGCAAACGTGCTTCATACCACATACCATTACTATTGGTACATATTTATGTATGTGACTATCGGCTGATTTCTGCCTTTTCAAGTAGACTACTGATTCTATCGGGCAGATTGTGATGTTTCTTAGCCACTGGCCTAAGCCACTTGCCTAATCATGGAAGATGCACTTATTAAATTAAATAAATTAGCTGAGACCCTAGCATAACATGGGTATATAATAGAGATTTAACTTTGTGAACAAATTGATGGAGTATAGTTGATTTTCACTATCACTATTGGAGTTACACTCATACCCCAATGATAACACAACCTGGCATACTGCCTACAACTATAGCTGTAACCAGCAACATACAGAGGTTATACACAAAAATGGAAATAACTTGAATTCTTGACATTTTGGAGTAGGCTGAATCCTCCACCTTCTCATACTATACAAGCTTACATAAACTGAATTGAATGCAGTACAGTGCAAAAATGGGTGGAAAGCACAACCTGAGAATATGTAACAACTATAAAATACAGCATTTCTGATTTATAAATCACAAAGATCATTTATTGCTATGAATTTCTATAGCTATCTATAGATGTGAACATATAAAACACATCTGGGTTTCCAGATTATTTTTAGATTATTGAGTTGTAGCCAACACCTCCATTCAACAACCCTTCTTCAAATGTCCCTTCTTCCTGTTCTAGGATCTGTTGCCATGCTTAGTAAAACTGACTGATAGTCAACTTACTGCTTTTAGTACAACTGATATGTACAACACACACCAATATGTGAAATATATATATATATATATACATATATATATTTATATATATATTTATATATATATTCATATATATATTTATATATATATGTGTGTGTGTGTGTCTTTCTTCTAAAACTATATGACTGCCTATCAGCCTTCAATATCTTCTTTTTATTTATTAATACCTTTAATCTTCTTTTGTGTCTTGTTTGACTATGAAACTTCATAGTTGAATAACTATACATATAATATATAAATTATTTCTATAGTTCAAAGAAAGATTTATTTTATTAAATTGATTACATAGAGGCAAATCACTGTTTCTAATTGCTAATTAAAAAGCTAATTAATCCCCAATAACATGCAAAAAAGAGTGCAGGAATATTTATGTTTTTTGGAAGTTTCCTTTTATACTCAAAGAGAAAAATTATTTATGACCACCATCAGAGCAAACACATTACTCCAAGTGTTCAAACCAGCTACAGTCACAAAGACAACAGATGCTATCAATAGCTGAGAATGCCCAGAGATATCTTTGGAGAGAATGTGGCGAATGCTTTTCCAAATACTAGAAGCAAGATCTAACTTATCTGTTACGACAAAATGAATATGTGAATAATGGAGGCCATGTAGACAACCAGGTTGATGAAGCCCATGTCTGTAGTACACAGACCTAAACTCAATTCTCAGAATCCCCTAAAAAAGCAAGACATGGTGAAATATACTTATAATTCTAGCACATAGGAGAGAGGTGGAAACAAGTGGATTCCTTGGAGATCTTGGCCAGCCTAGGCTACTTGGAAAGAGACCCTTGGGAAGGGGTTCAAGGAAGAGATGGGTGCAGACTTGGGAATAATAGCTTAGGATGTTCCCCCATTCACAGACGGACACAAACAAAAGAAAAGAAAAGAAATGTCGACATGGTAATGCACACCTTTGATCACAGCAATTGTTAGACAAAGCCAAATGGATCTCTGTGAGTTGGAGGCCAGCCCTATCTCCATTGTGAGTTTCAAGAAAGTACATAGCAAGACCCTGTCTCCTCAAAGAAGGAAAGAAGGAAGGGAGGGAAGGAAGAATAGGGGGAAGAGAGGGTGGGAGGAAAAAAGGAATGAAAATAGAGATGAGAGAGGATGGGGAATAGAGAAAGAAGGAGGATGCAGGGGAAGGGGAGGAAGAGAAGGAGAAATATAGTCATTGCTGGTACCGTTACATGAGAAAGTCCTCACACTTTAACTTCACATGACTAACTTAACTAAATTTTTATCTTGTTCCAGTCTTCTGGATGATGGAAGAAGGAAAATGCAAAACAATTTATGAGTATATACATACTATCTGTCATCATGATAGCAATAGGAACACAAATAAAGTGTATCTGTTACTATTTTACAGAAACTTCTGGAAGAAAATTAACATATGAGGAATTTCAAAATAATGATAGTGTTTCAATTTTTGTTAACCCTTTGTTTTTTTCTGCATTCCTCCTGTTGATTACATTCAAAGGATCTTTTTTAATAATCTGGGTTGACACTTGTACACTGGCGGTAATAAACCAGTTCACAACCATCAATTCCTGAAAATAACTTGTTGCTTATGTATATAGCTTAGAAACAACAATCACTGAACATCATTGTTAACTGAATAAACCAATCAGATCATGAATCTACCAGATACAGTTTATTAAATTAGTGATAGCCAAAATAACACACATCAGCTTCCAGTAGCAATCTTTTTAGGTTGCTTTGTGACTTACGTTTGGACAAAAAGTAAGAGCACTAGACTTTTACCATTAAACTTAAATGTAGACCGAGGAGTAATTTGAATTGTAAGTCTGTAGTTTAGCAAGACCTCTGTTTATTCCCCCATTAGAGGCACTCAGGGCATTTATACAGTTGACATGTTGTAAGATTTTCATATTAATTTTAGGCATCAGTGCACCACAATCATAAGATAAACCAAGGGTTTATGGACAAACAGAAACTATGCATTGACAAATTCTAAGATTCTGATATAAGACCATGTCTGACCCTTGAGTAGACAGTGTATAATTATTTTCTGTTTACTAGTTATCATACAGATAATTGTGGTCCTTTATGTCAGTTTATTCCTGGGAAATGGATCACAATGAAGAAATACTCTGCATAAAGTATACACAACACAGCCTGGTATATATACCAAGCAAGTATGCAGTGTTAATTGGTCAGAAGATCTGAAGAAATGTTTTGTGGATTGGTGATATTTGAGTTAAAGCTGGAGACATAAAGTATGAGTGTGTCTGTGATGAGTAAGAACAAAACAAATAGGAGCTAGAGAGATGACTCAGTGGTTAAGAGCACTGTCTGCTCTTCCAGAGGTCCTGAGTTCAATTCCTAGCAACCACATGGTGGCTCACAATCATCTGTAATGGGATCCGATGTCCTCTTCTGGTGTGTTTGAAGACAGCAACAGTGTACTCACATACATAAAATAGAGAAGAAAACAAATAATTTAGAGAATCAGATCCAAAATCTGGAGAATAAAGACAAGAGCCTTTACCATGGCACAAACGCAGGGTCAATGACAGTGTGACTGGAAGCATGAGAAAAGATCTCTCATAGTCTGGACACACAGGGTTTCTCCATACCACACTAAGTCATTTCAACAGTAACTTTAGTTCTCAATGGAAATAAATCACCATCAACATTTCAAAGGAATCACAACAGCAGGCATTGGGCTGGGCTCTTCTGTTAGACTTCAGGCTAAAGAGAAAAGACAAACACCAGTTCTATTGTTTTCCTGCAGTGGCTAAAACCACCAGGTATGAAAATGCAAGAGAGTTCCTAACAGCCTTGTCCAAGACTGAAACTAGGGCTCTTTTTGGCAGTCACTCTTTCAGGAAGTTGTATGTGAAATCACAGTGAGAAGCAAAGCCAACCCAGCACATGCTGTCTAGGGTTCGCTCTCTGAAGCCCGGATGTCAGTTTACCAGTGAGACAGAGGAAGGAAGCCTCTACTGCTATTCTATGAGCTCAGGTTCTGTGAATAGGGACCTTCATGTGCTGAACAGTCCAGGGCCATTCAAAAGCAATTAAATTTGGTTAAAATAAGAAAGAAATGCTTTTTAAGGGGGTGGGGGAGAGGAAAAGAAAAGAGTGGGGTTTGAGGGGATTACATAAGTAGATCGCACTAGGGCACTTTTACACAGGTTTGTTTAGTTCTCGTTTGTCAAGCTGTATTTAAGCTACTCTCTTACTCTGAAATCCGATAACCTTTCCTTTCTCTGAGTTCTTTCTGCTAAACTAATAGCACTGTCTCTAATTCCACACGCAGCAAGCAATGAGTTTGTTTTACCAGATAACAGTAGGCCTGGTGATCAGCCAATGTCTAAAGAACCATTAGCCAAGTCAGTAGTAAGCCAGAGGCTGCAACTGATCGATAGATATTACTCTCTAAATCACTTTAGAATTGCCGTTTCATCTTCTCTGCAAGCTAAGCATTATTCACGTCATCCTGACACAACTGAAAATTAGAGAAGAATTTTAAGAAGAAACCTCTTACCCCGAACAAATCCAACCATATTGCGGTTGTGAAAGGAGAGCGAATGTACTAGATGCATTCTAAGAATATAGATATGATTTTAAATTAAAAGAAAAACCATACTTTTTTTTTTTATTAAATTGCAAGGAAAATTAAGAGTCCCAGTTTAGGGAGGATACAGGAAGTGGCCCTGAATATCACTTAAATAGACTGAAGTAAGAGAGCTTAAGGAAGGTTGTGACATTTAAAACATCTGTGTATCTCTCTCTCTCTCTCTCTCTCTCTCTCTCTCTCTCTCTCTCTCTCTCTCTCTCTCTCTTCCTTACTGGGAAATAAAACTACTATAATTTGAAAATACTAGTAAAACAAAGCAAGCAAGCAAGGCAGGAGAAGGAGGGAAGGAGGGAGGAAGAGAGAGGGAGGGAGGAAGTTGCCTTTCCACTTCAGCCTAGGTCACATTTCCCCAGTGTTAAATGAGGGAAGTAAAGGCAGAAATGCAGAGCAGCTCTCAGTGTGAATTCTTAGTGGTTATATCAACTCCTCTTAACTACTTCTCCACAGACGACTGGTAGGAGAAAAGCATGCTTACGAGACAATAAAATTCTGCCTTTGAAGTACCTAAAAATAAATCATTCAAAATTATTTAGAGTTAACAATAAGATGCACTAGGCACAACCCTCGTATACCTAAGTACTGTTAAATAATATTACAAGAACTCCTGATGAACCATTACATCGTAGCTTCCTCTGGTCCCTAGGAACATTGATTCCTGAAAAAAGGGATGACCCTCCATTGAGAAGACATGCTAGCCCTTGAAGACAGTATTTCTTGAAATTAATGTTGCAATACAAAAAAGAAATATTCTTTTCTTTCTTGCTAACAATTACTCGTGTGATACCAGAAGTGCACAGTACAGCAGACATCATGGCCAGCCATTCAGACTGAGTCCTTCCTTAATTAACTACACAGTTATTTCCAATTTAAAGGCTTTTTCTGTAGTTTCAAATATTTTATCAATCCAGAATAAAGACTTTCATTTGAATCTTAGCAACCATAGTCTCTCAAGTTTTTCAAATTCAACTATATATTTAGAAGATGTTTAACATGTGTGAAAGTGCAATATAATGATTCTGACACATAAATAAAAGTCTTATGAATTGGTAGGAAAAAGAGCAGAAATGACTTATTCATATATATATATATATATATATATATATATATATATATATATTACACACTTACACATGCACATAAATATGTATATATAGTGTCCTTGGGTTTTTAAATTTTGAAATTGTGTCTTCTATTACTATTACTTTTATTACTATAACTAAACATTATGTCTTCAACCAGTAATAAATGTACACAACAAATTTTTAGGAACAGCTACCCTTTTTACTCCAGTGCTGGTAATCTGATGGTCACTTCCCTGGGTATATTAGCATATGTGCATGATCAAATAATGAGACATTGACTTTCTCCAAACTTAGCAAAGTGAAATTTTAAAATGCATGCATTCTACCTGATTTTCTTATGCTATCATATCAAGTACCTTCTTGCTAATCAAAATCCCAGCACATCACATTAACTTGGCCATGACACCAAGTCTGAGATGTATATAAAAGAAAATGTGTATGAATATTATATAGTTTCATCTTACACACTCAGAAAATCTTTTAGAATATTTAATGTTCCTTATGAAAAGGATTATTTAAAAAGCTCCATTTTGTGCCTCAGTTTCCTCTTGAGTAAAATGCAAAAGGAGGACTGATTAGCATTTACTGCAAATTCATTGGAACCCTAGAACTCTCAGGAGAAAGATTTTATCTGAGCACTTTTCCTCCTTTAAATAAGTCAGCCTGTTAAAAAATACTCTTGATTTTATTTTTAAAATACGCCCTGATAAACAAACTAGAGTCTTAAGAAAATAACTTGAGTTAAATCTGTCTCAGGAAAAGAAATTAGAAAGTAAATTCCACCCACCCAATACAAAGCTCAGTGGTGTTTACCTTGTTATGTTTTAAGAATAATTTAAACAATGATACCCCCTTTATTTTAGTAACAAGTTCAGGAAAATAAGGAATCAAAAAAATTTAACAGTAAGCAGTCATGCTGCCTTTTTACATATATTTCTCATTTCTACTTAATCTTGTTTCAAACTGTTGTAAATTACACATTATGATATTAAAACAAATGGGCAGTAGATGAAAGAACCCTTGTTAACTAAATAAATACCCAGCACCCCAACTAATCTTTGATATATAATCCACACAAAAAAAGGGTCTACCCATGAGCTCTTACATTTTATTAAAAGACACAATATTAATTATCCTACCAAATACTGCACTTATTAGCAAGAGCATGCTTGCTGTTTTAATTATTCTAATTAAAGAACTACAGAGATAAGCCTGAGTTCTCACAGGTTGAATTAGCACACTCAGGGAGCCAGCACCATTTCACCTGCTGATCCCGGGCACTCTAAACAGCACTTCTGCAACACTGGCTGCTCAGGGCTGGCAAGCCATTAAAATCCCTCTTAGAACTTATCAACAGTTTACAAGACACACTTGGCTTACTGGGTAAAGGCATAAGGCCATTAGGATTGGGTTTTTTAGTTCAACTAGGTATGATCGGTCACTGTATTAAGCTTTAGCCAGGTTTTCTTGAGACTGTGATTTCAAACTGACACAATAAACTATGTATTTGAATACAGGCATAACTCAGTCACTGTAAATTTCACATACATCCCAGGCCTTGTTTATGTTAAGTTCTGAACTAATTATGCACACACTTAATCCCTGAATTCCTGAGGTGAAGCATAGGCAAATATATCAAACATAAAACAGAGTTAATGTCAGTTAATGTCAGCATTTCTCAGTCTCTCTCTCTCTCTCTCTCTCTCTCTCTCTCTCTCTCTCTCTCTCTCTCTCTCTCTCTCTCTTTCTCCCTCTCTCAAACCCTCTCCCAAACCCTCTCCCTCTCCCTCCCCCCACTCCCTCCCTTGCCCCTGTCTGTGTGTGTGATGTGAAATCATATTAGAGATTGTGTGTTGGAGACTTTCAAGTTCCTTTAGATTCTCAAAGTCAAATAATATGTAAAATCAACTTCATTAATCCATTCTCTTCCAAAAAAAAAAAAAAAGCCACAAAACCTTCTTGCATATATTGTTTTTAGAGTCTAATTTTATTACGAAAACATTATGAAATATTCTACAAAGTTTATAATAGTGTTTTAATTTTATACAAAATCCAGCCCATTTTAAATGTTCTTTTGTTTAAACCACTGAAGCATACACACATGCACCTTTGGGAAACTCATTAAGTCAGTACAATACTAGAATAAGATACCTGCTTTAGAAAGCCATATTAATTTTACTCAGTCCTTTAGCTACATTCCTAAATGCTAAAGACAAAGTTAGTTTCTCCTTCTGTGGTGATTGGGGATTTGAGAGAGTGTTTCCCTTTTAAGCATTTATTTACTATTATTTCTTTTATGAATTTTAGTAGGTTTAAAGAATAAACGTCTACAAGATTGAATTAATAAAATAGTAGTTTTCCACTATGTAGTGAGTACCTTCCAACTTCATAAAAATAAACACCCAAATCTTGCCATGACGTTATTAAATGACTTATACTATTTTCAAAATATTTCATTAGAAATAGCATGACCTGGTTCTTCACTTTTTCTCATACTCTTTAGTTTTATACAATAGGAAATATAATTTTGTGCAATGTATGTGATGTAGTACTGAGATATTTGCTAAAACGGTTTCAGATATCTTAAGAGTTCACATAGAAAATTAGAGCCTAAAAACAGAGAAATCTGATTGACTTGAAACCCCAGTGTGGAAAAGAAAAGAAAATATCTCAAGGCAGAAAAGGCATTCAGATAACCTCTATATGGGTAATCACTGCAGAATGTCTCAGATTCTGTACTTCTAAAGAACACTAGAATATTCACGTCTACACGTGTATGTGGACTAGCTGGGATAAAACAGTAATCTATTCTTCCTTAGGCAAGAACATTTTTTCAGTATCACTAAGTAATAGACTTTCCCTTGCTGAAGAAAGCCAGCAGAGGGCAGAACTGCTGATCAAACTGCCCAACCCAAAAGAGGACAGAATACCAAAAAGTAAACTGCCAATTTTTGAGGTAGTCTACTTTCAAAGATGCTTATATTTATCCTTGAAGACGTTGAAATGAATCAACATAAGTAGCCTCAATCACTGCAAAAAATCGAATTGATCCCCACTGTGGCCTAGGATCACCAGAGCTCATCACAGAATGAATGAGAAGCTTCCTGTTCCTGGGAGTGTGAAGTCCCTAAGCATCAGAACCAAATTTAGGGCTGGGCCCCCTGAAGTGCTAACTCTGTTTAGGGAGCGCTCAGATATGTACAACAAGACCAAAGGCCAGGCTCAGGTTTCTACTAAACCTGTGCTTTCAGAGTTGGGTTGGCATTTCCAGCCCCATTCTCTCCTCTCCTCCCTATTCCCCCGCTTCTCTCTGCAGTCATGACAAAGCTTGTTTTCTACTGTGAATTGCTCTGGCTCACCAACTCAAAGGGCTTTCTCCTGCCAGCCGAGTCTACAGCACCTAAGGGACCGCTGTAGCCAGATGCCTTTTCGGGAAAGGGCGGGGGCGGGGGGAGGGAGGAGGCAAGCGGAGGGAGGAGTGAAGTCGCTCTCCCTCCTCCGGTACTGACAGGGCTACAGTCAGCTACACAGGTCTGGCCATTCAATATTTGGTACTGCCACGTAGGAACTTTTCCTTACCTTCCCCCTCCCATCCCAGGCCCCCTCCTCTTCCTCCCAATTCCTAGTTGGCTACCCACCACCCCATTTGCTTGGAGGCTTTCATCATCCTCCAAGAGAGTTGTAGGTCCAACCTGCAAGAAGAAGCTGTTTGGAGGGGACAAGGGATGAGTGAGGATGAGGGGATCACCACGGAGGGGGGGCTAATCATCAGGGGAAACTGCCCCCCTTCTGTCCCGAGCACTCCTGAACTCCACTTTATCGTCTGGGAAATGTGTTCCACTGAGAAGCATTTCAAAATGCCACACACAAAGTGCTCTCAATCTTCTAGCTTCATCCCCCCTGGTTTCTCTTATATCCCCCAAAGTAAAAACAGCCCGTTTTTCACTTCCTTGCAGACAAAGAAGTTTATCACAGTTCACTTTATACTCTTTCTCAGTATTTTCTCCTCAGTTCACCCTTCAAAAGATATATCTCCCTTAGAACCCGAAGAAACCCAAAGATTGGTTCAAAGGACAGAGGACTCTGAGTAAAGACTGTTCTTGAAACAAAAGCTTTGTACCACTGCCTTCCTGTTCAAGGTATTTTTTTTTCCTTTTTGCAAAGAAAATGAGAAAGGACGATGGGCTTTCTCTGCCTGCCTGATGCCTGACAGATCTTTTAATCCTGCCACCTACCTCTCACCCATGACTGTCCCGCCTACATCCATCTCACTATCTCTCCAGTTTCCACACTTAACCTGGTAGCAGCTACAATCTGGATTTTATTTAAAAGAAGTGGGGAGACGACAAGGGGGAAGAGCACAAAAAAGAAGAAAGCCGGTTGCAATGTCCCACCTCCCCAAACTTTTTTTTCCCCCTCCTTACCTCCTCTAACCTCTCTGGCTTGGAAGAGAAAAGTCAAGGCGAGGGTTGAAATGGTGAGATCCCAGATCCACCGTTTCGTTTTCCACCTGGACCAGGGCTCCATCTCCAAGCCCCCCGCTCACGACTGTGAACCCACGAAATTGCCACTGCAGACCAACTTTGTCCCTTCCAAGGTGTCGCCTACGTTTGCTACACAGCCATCCGGAAGGGAAAGGGAGAAAAAAAAAAAAAAAAAAAAAAAAAAAAGAGGGCTCTAATTTTTTTTTTTTTTCAATTTGATGGTTTGCTTCCTTCCTGTCTCTCGCCCCCTCCTCTCCCTCTGGGGTGGCCCGCAGGAGACTGCGACCCCGGGACCCGTCCTACGCCTGACCCTGCCTTCAGACTGAGGGCAGATGAAGGGTTTCAAGAAAAAAAGCTGAAAGCACGGAGCACCCCTAAAGGCTTCATGCTGTGGGTGGGCTGGACAAGAGGCTCGCGCAGCCCCCTCCTCCGCCCACTCCTCCCGCCTCCCTTGTGCCCGAGAAACTGACAAGTTGACTGAAGATCATACCCAATCACAGGCCTCCCCGCAGCCTTGAGCCCGCCCAGCCTCTCCCTGGAGGATCCAGACTTCTGCAGGCCCAGCCCACCAGCCACCCCTCATCTTCCCTCTCCTCCCTCCTCCTCAAATCCCCGAAAAGAAATGGGAGGGAGTTAGGCGGGACCAAAGCTGGACTCCTGCGCTTTGGGAATGAAAGGAATTGCAGGACAGCCCCGGAACACACGGGATGTTCGAGTAGCTTCTGTATTCAATAAAAACCAAGCACTCAACTCGCAACTCGCAACAGTCTGGGAGCCCCTCTTTCTTCGGAGGGGGGAGGGGATAAGGCCAGCATGTCCACTGGCCCCACGGCTGGAGACCTAGACTGGCAGCGGTAATCTTATCCATCTCCAAAAACCTTGCTTCCTAAGGCAACCATGGAATCAGGAGCCAGTGGGCTCTGTGCTGCCTGCATCCAAAAGTATTTTACTAATATTTTTTAACTAGAGACTAAGGAAGGGGGCATGAAGGAACTCTAAAGATCAAAAACCTCATCTTGTAGGTAAAATCTAGGTGGTGAGATGAAAGTTAAGCTTCTCAAATGTTCAGACTGCCCAGAGCTCACTGAGGGGCTTGTCTGTAAGAGGAAAGACCAAGAACCCATAGCAGTGGAAACTAAGGAATCAGTCACTTGCTTTTCCAGCAAATCCTGATTCTGGATGAAAGGGGAAAACAGGGAATAGAGAAGGACAGGAAAGCTGACTGCAGAACTCTCCTACCAGTCCAGTCCAGTTTCTTTATTGAGCCTGGCCCTGAGCCTAAGAGCTGAAAACGTGGTCACTCCACCAGCAAAGTCTAACAAGAGGGAAGTGGTTCTAAGAAACCCAACTCCTCAGTGTATCTCTCTTAAATCTATACATTGGATTCCCTGGTCAGTTTTTCCTGTATTTGAATTACTCCATCCTCTTGATTGATCTTCTGTGATTTTAATCATTTCTGAAACATGTCTCTCCAACAGTGAGTGCCATGTCCAATGTCCAGCAATGGACAGAAGTAGGAAGTGGCCAGCAGGGTACCAGCATACATTAGCCACTCCATATAGATGCTTTGAATGAACACTTTCTTTTTCTCTACTGACACAGAGACTAGAAGGCAGGACTTACTGTGAGCATTTAAGTCACATCAACGCATAAGGGCCTTAAATTAAGCTTATCAAACATGCATGTTCAAGTCTTTAAACCATGGGGTCTTTTCTAAATGATCCATTAAGACATGACTAATTGTACTATATAAAATGTTTTCATATGGTTTAATAGTTGGCAAACTAGCTGGAAATTGATAAAAATCAGAAGTAGAATATATTAAAAGCAACTAGAAATATTTCTACATAAATGTTATTCTCTGCACCAAAGAATGATTTCCTAATCATGAAGTTTCTTTGGGATCACAGTCTGAAACACAAACAAACAAACAAACAAACAAACCCCTATTTATTTCTTGAAATGAGGCCAGCAGAATGTTTGAGATGCCATTTATAAGAGAAATAGGGCCAACTAGCTCTTCAAATCACCACCTCAATCTATTAACATATTTTACCAATATCGTTTGCTAACATATTGTATTTGAACCTGGAATGTCTAAATACAAATTAAAGATCTTACATTGGAAATATAAATAATTCAACACTTTTTTTATGCTTCATACTTTCAGGTGGAAAATGTGTATGTATTTGTGGTTTCTCCTATACTTGCCTTTTCTGCCCAATTCTCTTTGCATGTAAAAATCATTTTCTAATTAAGTCCTTACTTAAACATAAAATGTGAAATGAATACATATTAATTTAGGAATACTTACCTGTGAGCTGGCCAGTTACAGAGCTCACAGCACCATATCTAGTGTTCTAAATTCTTTTCCCCTCACTCTCCTGTATACTGAGAGCTTTGTGGCATGCATGGTCCTATTCTAGGTGAGAAGGATTCAGGCACTGCCTTCTGCTCACATCTCAGACATCATTGCTTGTGAAAGGGTTCTTTCAGGCAAAATGTCTTGAGTGAATAGAGTTATTGCTGTCTTACGCGTCTGTACTCTGTGGTCTGAATTCCTCTGGCCTTTACCCAACTAGGCACAACCTGGGTCTGAATTAATGCCTCTGCAAGGAAGCATACTGGAATCACAGTGAGGTGTAATTATGCCTAACCTCTCTAGCCTGTAGCTGACCGCCAGATGGTGTGTCTCCCAGAAACTGGTCATGGACTTTCAGATAAACTGAATGAAAGAATGGATAAAAGGAGCAAGCAAGGAGAATCCAACCAAATCGAGGGATCCATCCAAGCTACCTTCAGCTTCACACTAGGAACATCCAGTAGCGTTATTTCCTGGGTGACCTTTCAGCCTGACACTGCTAATTGTTTATACAAACATTCAAAATGTAATAGAATGTGACAGTTTCACTGACGCAAGGTCTTAGGTTTGAAGCATAGTTAGTAATATACTTTCACATTGTCACAATGGAAAATGTTGATGACATGTTGTCAACTTTGTACAGAAAATTATGATATGTAAGTCTCATAAAAACCATGTAAAGCCAGATAAAGAATAACACTTTCTCTACAATGATATTTCAATTAATTATTTGTATTGCCTTATAAGAGAACCAAGATAGAAATTTTAATTACAGACTAACAATCAGATAAAGAAATTGAGTGTCTTAGTTAATCTTCAGAACCCATGGATCTTTATTAAATATTGGGGGAAACCCCACAGCACCTCCGTAGTGCCCTCACAAATTCTAGGAATCAAGGAACACCTGTTTCAGAGCCAGGGCTTCATGTCCTGAGACCTTAATAACCACATAGACACCAAAGACACATTATCAAAGTCTTAATGCACGCAGTGTTAGATCCAAGGTAGAGAGAGCTGTTCAATAATACTTGAATTACAATAGGTAGAACCAAGGGAAAGAAACTGGTGCTACAAAATACATGGCATCTTTTAAAACTTTTGGCATTCATTCTCTTTTTCCCATGGTCCTGTGTTAACTTTCCTCCTGTTCCTTCCTGCAGTGTTGGGGACAGAACCAAGCACCTGTGTATGGTACAAAGATTGTACTCTCAAACTATATATCTATATCTGTTCTACCTTCCTAGTTTTAATAGATGAATAGGTACATAAACACACACACATCAGGAAAGAAATAAAAAACTGCAGTTTTATCATATTTTGATATACTAATTAAGACTTGAACTTTTCAGAAAATTTTAAAAGTGTTTTTAATCTGATCTTTCTCTTACAAAATCTCATGGTGAGACTTTCATATTCTTTTCTGGACTTCAGTTCATTTATTTTGAGGAAAGACTGAAAAAGCAGTCTGACATTCACTTTATAGTTTTCCTCTTACATAAGTGGAAGAAATTAGTCTCATTAAATGTGCAGTTAGTTCCTGTTACTTCACAGATGGCTCATTGTCTTGTAGAAAGTGGGAGCTGAGAGAGACCACTGGTGTTTATTTCTATAACATAACCACATCCACAAGAACTCACGATGACAACTGAGTATTGTGTTTGTAATTTTACTATGCAATCATTCACAGAACTTCAAAGGAACTCAAATTTGAGTCAATTTGCATCAGAATTTTCCAATGAACAGTTGACATTTGCAACATTGAATGAGCCAATTGAGAGAGATTGCAGGTCCACAGTGTCAGAAAGGTCTAATATAAAAGCAAAGGTAAGTGAACCCTCGAAAAGCAAAGGATTTGATTGTATGCATTAACATGTTTCAACTCCATAATATCTTTATTATTTAAATCCCTTATACTTCAGCACTTACTGCTCTTCCAAAGAACCAAAGTTCAGTTCTCAACACCATTAAGAAGTGACCAAAACCAGCTGTAACTCCTGCTACAGATCTGATGTCCTCTTTTGGCCTTTGTACACACACACACATACACACACACACATACACACACATACACACACACACACACACACACACACACACATCACATACACACTGCATTCACTGGAATGTAAGAGAGTTCTGTTTCCTAGTTTTCCAATCATCAGTAGAAGGGAAGGAAAGAAAAAGAACTGAATCACGCTAGAAACTTACTACTTAACATTTTATAAACTCTTTAGAGAATAATCTTTGTCATTTGTGAGTAGGTTTGGGATTTACTATGAACTTTGGGTATCATGGGAATTTGTAAGTGCTCAACATATAATAAAACTTCTTACAAAATGACAGAAGAGAATCAACATCTCCATCATCAGAAAGAAAATAACAACATTTTGAATTTTTTGTTGACCTTTCAAAGGGTAATACCACAATACCACACTGATGACCCACAATTATTTTTCTTTTTTTTCTTTATTTATTTTTACTAGATATTGTCTTCATTTACATTGTAAATGCTATCCCCTTTCCTAGTTTCCTCTCTGTAAGTCCCCTATACCTTCCCCCTGCTCTGTTCTCCAACCCAATGGCCCTAGCATTCCCCTGTACCAGGGTATATAATTTTCACAAGACCAAGGGTCTCTCCTCCCATTGCTGGCTGACTAGACCATCCTCTGCTGCATATGCAGCTAGAGACAGGAGCTCTGCGGGGTACTGGTTAGTTCATATTGTTGTTCCTCCTATAGGAGGGTTACAGACCCCTTGAGCTCCTTGGGTTCTTTCTCTAGCTCCATCATTAGGGGCCCTGTGTTCCATCTAAGAGATGACTCTGAGCATCCACTTCTGTATTTGCCAGGCACTGGCATATCCTCACAAGAGACAGCTATATCAGGGTCCTGTCAGCAAAATCTTGTTGGCATATGCAATAGTGTCTGGGTTTGGTGGGTGTTTATGGGATGGATTCCTGGGTTGGGGCAGTCTCTGGATGGTCCTTCCTTCTGTCTCAGCTCTGAACTCTGTCTCTGTAACTCCTTCCATGGACATTTTGTTCCCCAATTTAGAAGGAATGAAGTATCCACACTTTGGTCTTCCTTCTTCTTGAGTTTCATGTGTCTTGCAAATTGTATCTTGGGTATTCTAAGTTTCTGAACTAATATCCACTTATCAGTGAGTGCATATCATGTGTGTTCTTTTTGTGATTGGGTTACCTCACTTAGGATGATATCCTCCAGATCCATCCATTTGTCTAAGAATTTCATAAATTTGTTGTTTTTAATAGCTGAATAGTACTCCATTGTGTAAATGTACCATATTTTTTGTATCCATCCCTCTATTGAGGGACATCTGGGTTCTTTCAAGCTTCTGGCTACTATAAATAAAGCTGCTATGAACATAGTGGAGCATGTGTCCTTATTACAAGTTGGACCATCTTCTGGGTATATGCCCAGGAGTGGTATAGCTGGGTCCTCGTGAAGTACTACGTCCATTTTTCAACTAAGGGGGTTTTGACTAAACTTGAGTGTTATTAGCTTCATTCTAGGGGCTATGTCTAATAAGGCTGATTAATGTAAGAGTTTCAGCTTCATTACATGGGATGGTTTACCAGGCATTTTGGATGAAGCAAATGTACCATAGTATATTGTGTATGCATATGGAAATCTGAAAGAATAAAAAAAATTAGATGGAAATTTTATTCAAAAATAGTTATATTTTAAACTCTTCATTTGGTAGGCAGTGATAACCTGGGCTATTTTCCTTTACCACAATTTCATAACATAAACAACAAATGGCAGAAAAAATCAAGTATATCACTACACTTCCTAAAATCAGAAAGAAAAATATTCCCTCTTCCTTCTGCCTCTATCTTATTTTCACACTTTGCCCAGCAATGTCATTGGGCAGCACTCCTAACATGGGTAAAATGATATATTTTCTGACACCTACATCTAATTGGTGTCATTGCTACTGCATAAATAAAATCGATTTTTAATACTTCTTAAACTTTAAAATATGCTCAAAACCTGAAGAATCATGTTAAACAGTGTGTGAATAATTTTCAACTAGTATATTATATTCATGTATCCTTCATATTTTTCTCAACAGATGTTACATATAAGATTTAAGACAGGTAAATACAGTTAAAAGTTGAAATCAATCTGATTCTTAAAACATCTGTATTGAATAACTTCAACTTAATTTGTTCTACAGCTCCTCAATGCTTAAAAGTTCTCCCAATAATATATCTTCTGCCAGTTCCAGTATGGTCAAATTATTGCACATTAAAATACTGGACAAACAATAGATAGTATTTCAAACGTTTTTACAATCTAATCTGCAAAGACTGGGAACCATGTATGGACATAAATATTTGCAAAGTAACATTTAATCTGAAAGATTTCTTATATCAAAAGTGGGACACATTAGTTAGTATAAGAATAATATTTTTTTAAAAAACCCTTAATCTTTCCTTTAATCTTCATAACATCTCTTCATGAGGTAAGAAAATGGCAACTTTAGTGCTTTCATTTTTAAAGTTAAGATCCGGAGCATTCAAAGTTCAAATTAGGAATACAGAAACAAATGGAATATGGGAAACTCATTTGAATTTGCACATTCTGCTCTTATTATTAATTGTCTTTTTAAAAGATGCATTTTTAGAATATAGTTTATCTTACAGGTTAAATATTAAAATAAGTGAGTTTAATACTATCAATCTTATTGTAAATGGGACATAATGTCAAAATCATTTAAAGCTTCAATATTAATGTGCCTCAAATTGCACACTTATATCTTGGGACCGATGAGGTGCAACAGCGGGTAAAAGTACCTGGTATCAAGTCTGGCAACCTAAGAGTGATGCTCAGCAGAGAACTGACTTCCTATAACTTGTTGTCTGATCTCCCCACATGCTCCACTGCAGGCTCATGCCCACATAATGTACATACAGATAGCTGCACACAATCAGTTAATCAATCGCTAAATCAAGAATATTCATATTAAATAAAAAGATCACCAAGTTTTAAAGGTATCAATGAGAAGAAAAATATCTTCTGTTTTCACACCTTTACAGGATTATAAAATTATTTCATGTGATGTGAGTTGATAATGAATCACTGAAGTCAACTCTAATTATTTAATATATTTTAAGGAAGATTTTATATGTTAAAAAAGAAATCCAATAATATTTCATGAAACTAATAACATTCTCAGAATCAAAAGCAGTGTGAACTTAGGTAAGCCACTAAATTTGGAGGTAGATATGACATTAAGTATTTGAAAACTGTTTTCTTACGTATTCCAAACTCTGTGAACAAAACCTCACTTTATCTTCAATGTCATCTCCATTTCTCATTTTTTGTCCTAATGTTTTACTGACATTTAAATAATTGTTCCGTTTGAAGATGCTCCATAGTAGGCAAAAGAGCTCGTTTGATTTTTTTTTTCACTATTAGTCAAGAGAAGTGTATCTTCTTATATAATGCTCACTTTTTAAAATTTTATATTACATATTTTCTTCATTTACATTTCAAATGCTATCCCAAAAGTCCCCTATACCTTCCCCCCACCCTGCCTTGCTCTGTCTGAGGCTTGCTTTTGAACAATAGTACATCAACTACCTAAGTACCTTGGAGATCATGCCAACCCAGAATGAAGATTAAACAGTTTAACTATCCATCTATGAAACAGTACATTTCTTCTTTTTTTTTTTTTCCACACACAAACCTTTATTTCCTGTCTTTGGATTTTACAAATCCTTTGAAAACTACAACTTGAGAGTTGGTAACGCATACTCTAACAGGATACCTATACCAAAGTAAAACATTCAGTGTTTGTATGAATCACTTTGTCTGCAAATTCTTGGTATACACATTTTAACTGTCTGTGTCAGTCAAAAACATGGCAGGTATGACAGGTGGTATCTTGCTCCATGCTGCATTTGAATACCCGATCTTCATAAGCACAGTAGGGAAACTCATTACTTGACATCGTATGTGGACACATCATTTCAGGATGTCATATGCTTCTAAGGCACATTTAAAATCGTTATCACAGGTAGTCCCAGATAGTGTCCTGTGGAAATGGTACTTTTCAAAGGAGGACAGTTGAAACAGATTGACAATTTGACATTGCATTGGTCAAAGCTTACTGGAATATTTAAATATCAGAGTAGAAAAAGAATCAGTATCTAGGTTTGGTGGCTGATGATGGGATGGACTCCCGAACGGGGTAGTCTCTGGATAGTCCATCCTTTCATCTTAGCTATAAATTTTGTCTCTGTACCTATATCCTTTCATGAGTATTTTGTTCCTTATTCTAAGGAGGAATGAAGTATCCACACAATGGT
>NC_034593.1:102821404-102855456 GCF_900095145.1 Mus pahari | reverse complement strand
TATATGACCCAGCACAAGGCAAGGCCTGGGCCAAGTAGTGGGAGTAGGTGGGTAGGGGAGCAGAGGTGGGGGGGGGGGATAGGAAACTTTTGGGATAGCATTTGAAATGTAAATAAAGAAAATAATAATAATAAAAAAAGAAAGAAATTAAAGGACTGAGGGGGTTTGCAACTCCATAGGAAGAACAATATCAAGGATCCCATGAACTCAAACACCAACCAAAGAGTACACATGGAGCAACCCATGGCTCCAGCCACATATGTAGCAGAAGAAGGGTTAGAAAACAATGGGAGGAGAGGCCCTTGGTCCTATGAAGGCTCAATGCCCCAGTGTAGGAAAATAGCAGGGTGGAAGGAGGGAGTAGCTGAGTGGGTAGGGGGGGTATCCTCATAGAAGCAGGGAGAAGGAGGATGGGATAAAGGATTTCTGGAGGGCAAACCAGGAAAGGGGAAAACATTTGAAATATAAATAAAGAAAATATCCAATTTAAAAAAAAAAGAAAAAGAATCAGAAAGATTAGTTCTGCCCATAAAGATTCCCTAAAAATCCCAATATCCTCCTGCCCATCATAAAAATTCTGTGAAGGTTGTACATATGTTCACATGAATACATCCAGTAACCACTGCCACTTGCATTGGCCAGGTCCCTCTTTGTTATTTGTATTCGACATATTGTAGCTGCATTTTTGTAAACATTTTAATATATGGTTCAGAATGGACAGAAGAAAATATCAGGGGATTCCTATTAAGATTTCAAGCATTGAGTTACAAATAAAAAATGCTTACAATATGTTTAAGGCAACATAGGAAGCAGTTCCATGAGTTATCTGTGTAGCATGCCACATATAAATATTTATATTGGCCCAAATCCTACAACTTTACTTATATTCAAGGGAATAAAAGTTTAATACTGAATAAATTAACTACCAGGAAACCATTTCTTTCTGGAATAAATCAAAGTTGGAAGCAAATTTATAATAATTTTTTCTAGTGTGGTCTTAAATGGAACTTTATTTGAAATTGTAAGAAATGAATTTTAATAACCTGATAATCAAAAATTTTTAAATATATAACACACATGCATGGATATATTTAGAAAGAGTTAGCACATTCAAATAAATACCCAAATTAAAGTAAATACCATTCAAAATTTGCATAATGGATATATGTGGTTGGAATGAATAGATAGAATGTGTGTATTATTTAGTTTCTGATTGCAGAATAGCAAAGATATATATTTTTAAACCTGATTAATTTTCTACTAAATGAGAGCTTTGAGTTTACAGAGACATTCACAAGGAATATCTCTTATTCCTTACTCTACACAGTATTAACATATGGGTATTTTTAACTTGCATTCTAACTGCATTACTGAGACATTCTCCTGTGTCTTGACTTGAGAGAAGATTGTATTCCTCACAATCTCAGTGATTAAGACAAAGATGAAAGGGTATTTTTCAAGAAAAGCAATCAGCAAAGAAAATTGCAGCTCTCCAGAGAAAATGCTAGGGCATGGTCAGAGCATGGGAAGAAAAGAGAGTGTGTGGGATCAGGAAGAAGACCCTGGCAGCAGTGTGTACAAATAAGAAGTTCTGGAAGAAGAAAAGCCCAGAAGGTATCTAGGAACTACTGTTTGATGGCATTCATTTCTAAGTATATCATCCCCACTTTCAGGAGAAATACTTAGTTTTTGAAAAGTTTGTGCCCAAAAGGACTTGGGGCAGTGGGATTCCTGTGGGAAAAAAGGAACTGACAAAGGTGTCTGAGAATGTACAAAAACTAAGTTTTTGTACTTTTAAGCTGGCATTCAGCTAGATATGAATGACCCACTATGTAAGGATATTCCAGATGAGGAAATTCCAGTATCTCCAACTATAAATGAAACACCATTAGCATCTTA
The DNA here is from genome assembly GCF_900095145.1 of Mus pahari. Classification (NCBI taxonomy): domain Eukaryota; kingdom Metazoa; phylum Chordata; class Mammalia; order Rodentia; family Muridae; genus Mus; species Mus pahari. The sequence continues at coordinate 102,853,557 of NC_034593.1, read as the reverse complement.
TGTCAATTATCTCAGAAACAAAACAACCCAACGTATAATTAAGTACTTTAACCACTTAAGCTAAATTCTCATGATTCAAAAGATCTGCTGGGTTCTGTTAGACTGTAGGGTCAGTCTGAGTCATCCATACAGCAGCAGGAACTGAGAGCTGACTAGAGCTGACACACAAAAGATGGATTTATTCATGACTACTACCTCAGCTAAGAAAACTAGAAATGTTGAATTCTGACTGGAGTTTCTATAGCCAGCTAGCCAATCATCCAAAGTGTTTGTTCAGGGTTACAAGATAATAGACTTAGAACCCTTGGGCATCTTAGAGACAGGCTAATTTCTCGTAAAATGTCACCTCTGTTACATTACTCAACCCAAATCCAATAATAAGGTAAGATGTTGTTCATGGGAAGGAAAATAATAACATGTGTATGCAGGGGTAGGAAGAATCACCAGTAACTCTCTTTGGAAGTGGTTTAGAACAGCCATCCTTCTGGCTACCTGTGCAAACTAACTACCTCACCTTGAGTCCTTCTCTTCAAACACTATGTAATTGTGTCTTCTATTCAATATAACAAAGTTTGAGAATAATATATATACACAGGTGTGATTTAAAATGTACCTCTTTGTTTTAGTTAGGGTTTTACTACTGTGAAGAGACACCATGACCATAGCAACTCTTATAAGGGAAACATTTAACTGGAACTGGCTTACAGCTCAGAAGTTTAGTCCATTATTTTCATGGCAGAAAGCATGGTGTCATGAAGGCAGACATGGTGCTGGAGAGGTAGCTGAGAGTTTTACATCTGGATCTACAGGTAGTAGGAAGTAACAGATATACTGCCCAGGCTTCACAGGTCACTCAAATCTCTAAGCCCATCCCTTAGTGACATACTTTCTTCAACATGGCCACATCTTTTCCAAAAGAGGCCACACCTCCTTATAGTGTCACTCTTGTAATCCTATGGGAATGATGTTCTTTCAAACCATCATTACACTTTTGTTCATCCAGAAAAGTACAAACTCAAAAGGCAACCTATCTCCCCTCTATAAGACTTTCTCATTCTAAATAGAGAAATTGCTAATTCATAGATGTTTTGAAGTTCAGCCCTGCTTGTAGGCTTAGATTTTTCAAAACCTACTTATAATGACAGTTCTCAAATGCTTAGACTGCCCCCCCTTCTAGCCCACCATCCAAAAGTAGGGGAGAAAAGATGGTAAATAGGACAAGGTGACATGAACCTGTTTAGAAGTAGTTTTATTAGGGCGACTCCAATCTCCATTTGTCAGGATACCAGCGATCCAATTCAGTTGTATTAGGAGAACAAACATGAATCAGCAGAGGTGGCATGATCCAACAGAAACTGCTAGGCCTCTCACAAATTGGCACAAGTCAGTGGGAGCAACTAAAATCAGTCAGGACTGCAGAAGTTCTCTGCAGTGCCTCTCTGAAAGAAGTGAAGATCAGCGAACACACAAGACTGATGAAGTGTTGCAAAGCTAGGTATGCAAGCACCACATCACTGTTTGTTGATTCCTATTTATACGCTCTCTAAACATTATATGTTCTCCCATGGGTCTTGCTTCAGCAAAACACCACATGAATCTGAATTACCAGAAACTTTGACCTCAAATACTGGCCTGTTATTCCCTAAAAGAGAGAAATATTTCTCCTTTTAATTAAATGGTAATATCCAGTGAAATTTTGATATTTCACTATCTATAGTTCTGAGTCCAGCTTCCTGAATTATGGTTATATTCTCTGAAAATATACTTCTAAGAATTGTCTTTATGTGTAGCTCAGAGACCTTTCTATGGTCTCTTCATTTTCACCTGTATTTATTTTGATTGGGTCAACTAGTGGCATATTTGCCAAGACTATTTTCAGAATGTGGAAATCAGGATGTTATGGCACATATTTACAACTATGAACCCAGCCTTTGAGGACTAAGACTGGATCTACACAAATTTGAGACTAACCACAACTCCCTTACAACTCCCTGTTTCAAAGGAGAAAAAGATATTTTCATATAGTCATAATGACAATTTTTCTCAGGCAGATTTTTATCTGAATAGCAAGTTCTACTTTTTTAAGCTGATGTGCTTGTAAACTTTACTGTGTAGTTGAAAACTATCCTAGATATGTTTTTTAGTCACTGTGATAAACCACTGACTAAGATTCACTTAGAGGAGAAAAGGGTTTCTCTAGCTGTGGGTCACAGTTGATGATGAAGAAAGTCATGCCATGATCCTAGAGGCAGGAACTAAAGCAGAGACTATATAGGAATGCTACTTATTGGTTTCCTTTTAAAGCTCATCTACCTTTATTATACTTGCTCAGGGATGGTGCTACCCACAGTGGGCTTGGTCCTTCCCCATACTATCATTGATCAAGGAAATTCAGACTTGCCTACAAGCCAATCTGATATAGACACGTTCTCATTTGACATTTCCTCATCCCAGCTAACTGAGTTTGTCTTAAATTAACAACCACAACAAAACACACTAAGCAGCATAAGGGATTATATAAAATAAAACACGTCATAAATTTTCCTGGTTTCAAGAAGAATGTTTTAGGTACAAAAATTGCTTCTTCACTCAAACTGATATATACTTTACACCAGCTGTATTATTTCTTTTATTTTTCTAATGTCATTTATTTTATAGATCATCCTTTCAGGAATGCAAGTTGAGACAGAAGACAGGTGCTCCACAACCCTCCGCCCCTATATATTACCATATAACTATGCCCTCCGTGGCCTTCTGTTGCTGTGTTAAATAAAACACTAACAAAAGCAACAGGGATCGAAAAGTGTTTACTTGTCTTACATTTACCCCATCAAAATCTACCACTGAGGGATGTCAGAGCAGGAGCTCAAGTAGGAACCTGCAGGCACAAACTGAAGTGGAGGCCATGGTGGAATATTGCTTACTGGCTTGTTCTTGTGGCACCTTCAGTTTGATTTTTTTTTTTTTTACCCACTCAAGGGCTACCTGCCCAGAAATGGTACCACCCATAGTGGTTTGGGCTCTCCTACATCATTCATTAGTCTAGAAACTGCCCCAGTAGACTTGCCTGCAGGCCAATCTGTTATAGACTATTCTCAAGCTGAGTCTCTATCTTCTGAATTGCCTGAGCTTCTGATCACATGTCAAAAAGAAAGAAAGAAAGAAAGAAAGAAAGAAAGAAAGAAAGAAAGAAAGAAAGAAAGAAAAGAAAAGAAAAGAAAAGAAAAGAAAAGAAAAGAAAAGAAAAGAAAAGAGGAAAGAAAAAGAAAAACTATTAGCAAAATATCTCTTCCTGTTCATCAGTGCCCATTATGATTTCATTTATCACATATGAGTGGACATAAATTAAGTTCTATGGGTCACTCTGGAAAAGGGTTGAACATAGAAAAATTGTGTGAACATGTGATTAATAGTCAATTATTAGGAATAATTTCTCAATAAATTCAGTTTTTAATTGATTATGAATAGAAAGAGGTTAGTTTGAGGAACCATACACTCATACTGTGGGGTCTGATATTATCATAAGTTAGTGCCAGAACTGAGTTTAATTGTGGGACACCTATTTGATGTTTAATGAGAGTTTTACAGGTGTGTGTGTGTGTGTGTGTGTGTGTGTGTGTGTGTGTGTGTTTCATCTTTTTATTTTGGTTCTGGAGTTTGTTTTTGGTGTGAGTGGGGTTGACAGCTTCGTGTTCACACTTCTGATGTTGCATGTTGTTGTGAATGGTGTTGTGCTGCTTATATTTTATGTTAATTCTGCTCTCCTGGGAGAGGTTGTATGGAATGTGGAATGAGTCACATACTCAGGTGGCTCCTTGTGAACCACTCCCTGGGACAGCATATGGGTAAGATGTAGCTGCTAGAGTTTCCTGGTATCATGGCAGATCTGCAAAGATTTGCCACCAGAGGAATCATATTTTAATAAGGCTTACAAGATTAGGTTTTAGTTGTCGCGCCAGATACTGAGTTACCATTGTTTCGGAACTTCATTTGTGTTGTGTTTTCCTTCACACTGAGGCTTGTCTGGGTCCAAGAGAGCAAGGTAAGGTGGCAAAGTGTGGGTTTGCCGATGTGCACCAAAAAAAGGCCATGGGGGCTTTGAAGCACGGGGTTGGCAGGGTAACAACCTGCCAGCAGGAACCTGGTGAGCTGGATGGAGAGATTGTGGAGTTCTGAGTCAGACTCTACATGAGAAAAAAAAAAGGTCAGCTGTCGCCCATCAGTGCATGGCCAGCCAACAGCAGGAGCGAGATTTTTTTTTTAAATATTTCCTGCAACAGCATGTGTTCACTCAAGTATGAAGGTAGAAGACACTGTGGATTTGCATATTGCTTCTCATTACACATGATGGTCTCTCTAGTTTCTACATCACAGCATAGGGTTTCCTTTCTCAACATTCCCACAACAATTTCCTTACCATTGCTCCAGGTTTCATAATGGTCCTGCCGTGCTTCCATCTCAGCTCAAGTCAATATCACATATTTTATTTAGGTTTGCATTACACAGCATCCCACTTTCAAATGCCGATTATAATAAGCCAATTACTGATCACTAGGGCAAGAATGAAGACTGTAGATTATATAAAACATTTTCAGCTTCTTTTCTCTTCTTCATTTCTATCTTTGAAGCCGGAAGGCAACAACTGCTAGGTAGGGTAGGAGGAGACAAGAAACCCTGAGGCAACTCAGATGCCTTTCTCCTAATGAAGGTTTCATAATAGGCTTGAGAAGAATTCTCCTTCAAGTGTTAAAGTGAATAAGATTCTATAATTTTAGTATTACACTAGGCTGGGATAATGGTTACTGAAAAATGTGATATAAAGTTGTTAATACTTCTGAGTCCTGTGGGCTGACAGAAGGTCCTTCACTCTCAGAGGTAGAAAATAAAATAAATCTCACCTTATTATTGGGTTCCATCTTGTCTCTTCCAAAATGATAAGATTCACCACTGACATTATCCACATATACCCACACAGAATGTTCTACATGTAAAGTTTAATTTGCATTTGTGTTATTTACACAGATATTAGATTTATATCACAGTTCTTTTGAAAAACAAAACCAAAAACAGGGTAGTGTGAAGAAAGAACAATATAACATCGGTCCGAAAGCATTAAGATACTTTCAGTAGAACAAAACTTTAAAAATGTAATCAAAAGTATCAACAATGAATTTGTAGGCCCAGCAAGAAGGATCAATAAGTGCAGATGCTTATAGCACAAGTGGAATGATCTCAGTTCAATCCTAGAACCCATGCATACATAGAAGAAGAAAACTCTACAAAGTTATGTGCTGATCTCCACCCGTGTGCTGCGACATGTGTGTGCCCCCAGATATATTAATAATAGTAACTTTAATTTCGATGTTTTAAAAGAATATAAAATGGATTTATAGATATGTCTATAGCACAGACATGCAAAAACCAAAACAAATTAAAATAGATTTGTCTAAAAGAGAAGAATGTAAAAAGTTAAGATAAATAATTTTAGGTATTAAATTCATGAAAAGGTTTTATAACAGAATTTGCTTTTATCATTAATGTTAATTTTGAATAAGTTTTAATATATCAATATATTGCATGTAGGGAACTGACCATGTAAGCATTACTAGATCCTATATATTAATATATGTTGATATATTGTTTATTATATGTACATATTAATATATATTAATGGTGCAGCAAGAGGTGCAATTTTTTATCTTTTTAAAAATTACTCTATCAATGTCTCCAGCTACAAGCTTTTCATATATTGTGTAATAGAACAATAGATTCCTTAGCATGTTCTTATTGCTAAATACATTTTATTTACTCTACTAAAGTGTATTTCTTTGTCAGATTTAATGCGCTCCAAGTAATCTCATAGACCAAGCACACCACAAACAGATGGAAGCCATTTAGATAGAAAGATAAAGTCACATCTATAGAGGTGATGAACCAAAGTCAAGAGGAATAGCTGGCAGTTTGAAAGGAAGCTGTCTATAAAACTGAGGAATACCAAAAGGCTGAGAAGCACTTGAAAAAATGTTTAACATTCATAATCATCAGGGAAATGCAAATCAAAACAACCCTGAGACTTCACCTCACACCAGTCAGAATGGCTAAGATCAAAAATTCAGGGACAGCAGATGCTGGCGAGGATGTGGAGAAAGGGAAACACTCCTCCATTGCTGGTGGGATTGCAAGCTTGTACAACCACTCTTGAAATCAGTTTGGCAGTTCCTCAGAAATCTGGACATAGTACTACCGGCAGATCTAGCAATACCTCTTCTCAGTATATACCCAAAAGATGTTCCAACTGATAATAAGGACACATGCTCCACTATGTTCATAGCAGCCCTATTTATAATAGCCAGAAGCTGGAAAGAACCCAGATGTCCCTCAANAGAGGAATGGATNCANANANTGTGGTACATTTACACAATGGANTACTACTCAGCTATTAAAAACAATGAATTTATGAAATTCTTAGGCAAATGGATGTATCTGGAGGATATCATCCTGAGTGAAGTAACCAAATCACAAAAGAACTCATTTGATTTGCACTCACTGATAAGTGGACATTAGCCCAGAAACCTAAAATGCCCAAGATACGATCTCCAAAACACAAGAAAATCAAGAAGTAAGACCAACAGGGGGATACTTCATTCCTCCCCAAAATAGGGAATAAAATACCCATGAAAGAAGTTGCAGAGACAAAGTTTGGAGCTAAGACGAAAGGATGGACCATCCAGAGACTGCCCCACCAGGGGTTCCATCCAATAATCAACCACTAAACGTAGACACTTTTGCATATGCCAGCAAGATCTTGCTTACAGGACACTGATATACCTATCTTTTGTGAGGCTATGCGAGTGCCTGGCAAATATAGAAGTGGATGTCCACAGTCATCTATAGCATAGAACACAGAGACCCCAATGGAGGTGCTAGAGAAATTACCCAAGGAACTGAAGGGGTCTGTGACCTTATAGGTGGAACAATAATATGAACTAATCATTACCCCCAGAGCTCATGTCTCTAGCTGCATATGTAGCAGAAGATGGCCTAGTCGGCCATCATTGGGAAGAGAGGCCCCTTGGTCTTGCAAACTTTTTATACCCCATAGAGGGGAACACCAGGGCCAAGAAGTGGGAGTGAGTGGGCAGGGGAGCAGGGTGGGGGGAGAGTATAGGGGACATTCGGGAAAGCATTTGAAATATAAATGAAGAAAATATCTATTAAAATAATAAAAATGAAAAAAGAAGGTCATGAGTTTATCAAAAAAAAATTACTGCATTGATCATGACCCAGCTGGACATCCTGAATATTGATAACTTTATATTCTGTGTCCACCCACAGTCTCCTTTGCAGTCACCATAGTACTTATCATTATGGCCACTGTGTTAACCCTAGGGTAGCTAATTACAAGTGCTGGCCTTAGTCTCATTTTTTCCATGTTTATACTTTTTTCTTCATGGTAGATGTTCTCTTGCCCACCAGACAGATTTGAATTCCATTCTTATTTCAATAGTTCCAGAATCTTTGAGGTAATCAATTCCTAAAATTCTCCCAGAACTTTATGGCCCTGTTAATACTGTAATACATTAAGAACTTCTAGATAGCAGATCTTGATCCAATATAGAGCCTTTTCTTGTCCCCCTATCCAAAACTATCTCCAACCTTCATAAACCCATGCAAAGAACACACAACTCAGTTATAGTAGTTATAAGCTGCATGTGTAGCTTGGGCAGATAGCACACTACACTACTCTATTCCCAAGCTATGAGAGTGCTTGCTACTTGCAGTTTCTCTAGGCCATGTAGCTCTGCTCTATCTTCCTTCTACCTCCACTTCTTCTGTTTTCCTCTCTCTCCTCTGTCTCCTCCATCCTCTCTTTCCTTCTCTAAAACTTCAAGCCCCACCTGACCCTTTCACTGCCCAATCACAAGCTTTAGACTTCATTTGACCAATTAAAATGGGGAAAAGTTTCACATGCAACTACCTGAATACATCTTGAGGAAACAGCATTAGCAACAAAAATACCAACAACACCAGGGCAGTCCACATTTCCCCATTTTTGTCCAATTAAAAGTCTCTTTTCTTTCAGAAATAAATTGAGCACAACTATTACCATTATACAATTTATAAAGACACTTAACACAGAGTCTTCCAAATTGTCAACAGACTAGAAAAGTATTCATAGTATGGAATAAACCCTCTGTTCAATATCATCCAGGATGTAATATGCAACTTTTTTCTTACACTTAAAGGGATTTTAGCATATAGTTGATATCCTGTAATGATATTCTGATATTTTACATTTTTATTCTTTATCTTGTCCATCATATACATTTGTAACATATCAGAACCTTCAGTATATTTAACTCAATGATTATTTAGCTTTATACAACATTATCAATATTATGAGCCAGGGTAGTATTATGCAGAATGTCCAGATAACATAGAACCCTCTTTTCCTTAAACTAGAAACAGGAGAGACAATAAAGTTTAAATACATACTTATGATAAATGAATGGGTAGTGTTCATAACTCACTTCCCAATAAAATGCAAAGAAAGGTCTCATGAGATCAATGGCTACCCACAGGATCTGTAATTCTGTCAATCTGATCTTCCCCATTTTTAAAATAGTGGTTTTAAATGTGTCTAATGACCAAAATCCTATGACTACTCTATTGTTGATGACTAATAAAAATAAATCGCATGGAAATTTTATTAGTAGTCAGTATTTCTTTGACTAAATTTTCCAGTTATAACTACTTTTGGTATAGTTCAGAAAATATAAGATTGTCAATATCTACTGAGCATGCAATGTGTTTATAGTGACTATAATTATCCTGCAGGTTAAGAATAAACAAACCATTTTTGATCTGGAGATCAGAAGAAAACAGGTTTCTTCCTTTTCTCTTTTCCTTACTACAGAAATGTAGATACATAACACATGCAGTTTTGACTCTGAAAGGTGCAGACTGAAAAAAAAAACAAAGTTTCTTATCACATTAATGATTATATATATATATATATATATATATATATATATATATATATTATATATATATAATTTATCCCTCAGAAAGTGTTATAATTCTCATCACATTAATGATTATACATATTATTTACTCATCACAAAGTGTTATAATTTTGATACATTTTGCAAAATAATAAGTGTCACTCATAAATACTTTAATTATAACATTTTGTAGCAGGTAAAAATAAAATAAAATCCCCACTGCCTTTTTAGAAATAAATAAAATTATCTAGACTGTAACCTAATCAGATGCTACAAGTCCAAGCTTTTGGGGAGATTATGTGGAAGTTCAGAAGACAACCTGAAACAGTTAAGAAACACTCTTGTATGGGATAGAGACATCTGTTCTTTCAATCTACACAATTTTTGTTAGCATTCAAGCACACAGTAACTAGGCCTACAGCTATATTAATTTATTTAATATATAATGCATACAACCATGATTACTCTCTTTGTTCCATTTTTTTCTTCCAATGATAAGTGTTCTCCAATTATAGGACCAACATGTAATCCTAAAACAACAACAACAACAAAAAACCAAAATATTACGGTTACTAAATATCATTGTCTGCAAAAGTGATGACTTTCTATAGATACTACTTTTTTAAAATTATAGCACAAACACATAGCTGAATTTTGGCCTCCAGATTAGTATTACTTAAGAAATAGCTATATCTAGTGCAAGTGTACCTTCTGCTTAGAAAATTGCATAGTGGTAATAGGTCTGAATTCCTAGTTTTCCCCCTTGGGAAGGATTTGAAGGATTATGAGGGATCAAAATTACAATTTAGTCAGGATTTTAGCAACGGATCATTTATGTTGAGCAAGGTGCTCATTTCCTTTCAACTTACAAATTTTAATAATGAGACTTTTATGCCAAATTTACTCAAATATGTGCAAAAAATATAAAAGTGTCTTTAAAGTCAAAATATTTCTCATTTCCCTAAGTTTGAATAACTCAATAGCAGTGAGGTTATTGAGTCTCTTCTAATAAACAACTGCAATGCTACAGTACTGATTTCTTTTCCTTGTGAACAAGTCACACAAAAAAAGTAACTTTTTCTCCTGAGTAAAATATTCAGAGCCTTTCCTCTATGACCAAGAAAATGATTTGCTTTCTAACACCCACCTTCGCACTCTCGGAATCCCAGTGGACCACTGATGCCATGTTTCCATAACTGTCTTTGCATTTATCCTATTGCTTATATGAAATATTTTACTATAGAAAATATACAAAAGCAAGATAGATAGGGAAAAATGGCTTGTAGTTCCATATTCTCTGTTAACATCATAATGTGAACCTAAGAATGCTGTTTCTATGCCTTTATACATTAAACTCTAAGGTATTTTGTAACAAATGTTGAAAGATGCTCTGATATTTACTCTGACCTGTTTTTTCTCTTCTTTTTTAAAACTACGGTATTATAATTAATTTCACAAAACATTCTTGTTTGTTATTTTTCCCCTTTAAATTTTATGTAACTGAAATATGCTTATAAAACTGAAAGTCATAGGTCTAAGAGTAACATTATTAGGCATTTTATCTTACCAAGAATTCCAGACTGGGCATGGTAGCGCCCTCCTTTTATTTCAGCACTTGAGAGGCAGAGGCAGGTGAATTTCTGAGTTCAAGGCCAGCCTGGTCTACAGAGTTAGTTCCAGGACAGCCAGGGCTACACAGAGAAACCCTGTCTCAAAAAAAAAAAAATTCCCACACATGGAAAAAAAATAGGTTCTACCTTAATTACGTAAGCAAGGGCCGTTGTTTCTAGTCACAATTAAAGTAGATATGCCACATGTGTATTGCTACTGTTGAGAGAGAGATTCTCTATTGTTTTAATTTACCAATGTTTATTGGCAGTGAATTTACAATCACTGGAGCTTTGTATATGTACTTTGAGCATTGTCACTTATAAAACTACTTCATCTTTGTAACTGTTGTCCAGTTGTTTTTCTGAAGTACTTATCCTATTGATTTTCAATGTTCTTTAGGGATGGGTTGGTTATGCATAGTCTCAAACCTGGTACAGAATTCACTGAGGATGTACTTGAACTTTTGATCTTCCTTCTTTAGTTCACTAGTCCTGGAGTCATAGGTACACATGACCATGCCTGTCTTCTAAACCTTTATAAATAAAAGATAGTGTATTTGTTCCTAAAATTTACAGTTTCTCTCACTTATCTATGTTATTAGTATTCTCAATAATATTCCTCCTATACCATGATTAAGATTAGTCAATCATACTTATCCATTATTTTCTATTTACCTTTATAACTTATGTCCATTAGTCTTGAATTCCTTATTATATTGGTGGGCTACACTGTACCCTTTCTAAGTTCTATCTGTAAGATTCAAGTAGATGCAACACTGTCTATTTTATGCAAAAATAATTTTATGGATTAAATGGATGCTTTTTTTTTCCTTCAAGACAGGGTTTCTCTGTGTAGCTCTGGCTGTCCTGGAACTCACTCACCTGCACTTCACCTGCATCTGCCTCCCAAGTGCTGGGATTAAAGACATGTGCCACCATGCCAGGCTAAATGGATACTTTTATCGATATTAGTAATCAACTGTCTCTTAGACTACAATCTGACAAAATTCTATTCATAAATAGTTTTATGGGTGGTGTTGCTGCATGCCTTTAATCTAAGAACTCTAGAAGCAGAATAAATAAGTCCAAGTCCAGCCTGGTCTTCAGAATGAGTCCCAGAGCTGTTAGGGCTAAACAAAGAAACCCTGTTTCAAAAAACCAAGCAAATAAAAAGATAGAAATGGTTTTATATAAAAGTAGTTAAATGTGAGGTCAAAATTATATCAGATATTTACTACAGATCAGTAAATAACCATTTAGTAAATATCGATCTAAAATAACTTAATATAATGTGGAAAATTTAAACTAAGGACCTGCATGTTCTTTCAACATACCATGTCGAGTTCCACTGTTTTCAATGATTCCTTTCTCTTTTTGTCATTAACTCAAATTAGTAGCTGATGAATGCTATAAATGTGCTATGAATCTCTAACCATCACTTTAGTATGCATTGTCTAATAAGAAATATTCAGGTTAGCAAGTTCATAGGGTTTTTTGTTTGTTTGGTTGGTTTGGTTTGTTTTTTGAAAAGAAGGATCAATGTAGGTAGAATTTAATTTCAATAACTCAGGTGTATATTGATATAATGCAGACCAAAGTAATAATAGAATCTTAATTTAATCTGCATAAGTTATAGACAGATGGCATTGAGTGTTCTTGCATGGCCATTAGATAAAAATTAAGCATGAGTGACAACTGAAAGCAGAAGCATGGAGTCTTCCAAAGAGTGTGATAGGCACAAAACTGGATAATGTCAGGCAATATGATATTCCATTGGGTGAAATTAGTCTAAAAGTCCAATAAAAGACAGTGGTGTCTAATATGAAACTTTAACTACATAGCATCCTTGCTGGTCATAGAAGATAATGAGAGAGGAATAGCTGAGGGAAAGTGAGCTCATCAGAAGAAAAGCCACAACATGGATATAATGATGAGACTCCAGAGAATGTCAAGGGAACTGGAGAGTTGGCAAATGAGAAAATAGGTGCACCAGCCACATTCTACCCTGTCCACCCCACATACTTCAGAATGTCTCTCCATTATGTGTGCAAGGAATGGAGTTTATTTGTGTTTAAAAATATAGAAAGTATACATGGTCAGTAAGATTTGGTGACATTCTATTATCAAAGTATCCCATTCTCTGTGTTGAAACCTGTTCTAAAATGTAATAATACATTATGATATACTTTCAAATATTTACAATCTTATATTCCACCATAATTATTTACACAACTTTGTGACTTACATATAGAGATGGTGTTTTTTAGAATATACCAAAAATTCTACTCCTGTGAAGAAATCAATCATGTCAAATGCACTTTAAAATCCTAGTGGTGTAAAATACAAATATCCTTCAAATACTCATACAACTACTTACTAAAAATATTATAAACTTTATGCTAAATACTTAACATTTTCTAAAATCATTACGAATTTACATAATTGGATCCCAGCTGAGCCTCAGAAGAAGACCTAAACAAAATGATATTTGTAAATCAACAAAGATATCATTCAAACTAAGTTTGTCTCTAGACTCAGGGTAAGAAGTAAATTTTTATTGGATATAAAATGAAATGTGGTGAGATTTTAATTATTTTTCCAGGAAACATTTGTATGTCTTTTATGAATATTCTTAAAGATTTATGGCATTCTTACAGTATGAATTAAGGTCACTTCTTCTGTTGGGGTCAGAGTACATCCCAGGTTAATCACTGAAGTTAGCCATTACTAATTGTACTGGTAGAAATTCTGAAGTTAGCTTGCCTACAGTGACATCATGGCCTTCTGTCACACATTTTACCATGGGTTTTTGGTAGACAAATGGAAAAATGCTGTAGACTATGGTGAAAACTTATGGTGAAAACATGGGGTGTGATGCTGTGTTAAGAATACATTTATTTCTGGAGATTCCAAACTTATATCCACTTTTAATATGATGGAGTAATAAAACTGTGCTCTGGGCTCACAAACTAATTATCCTATCAATAATATCCACTGTACCAAGAATAAATGAGACTCACAGGGCTTACTCTTTACCTCTGATATACTGACTATTAGTAGACTCTGAAAAAGAAAAAAACATTGTCTTTGCTTATGCCCCCACTGCTGAACCCACCAGGTTCCAACAGATAGCCCTGCTTAATTTCAGTGGATCAAAAACAACATGAATCAACATTGTAAAAGTAACTTTTATTCACCTGGTCTAATTGTTATCTCAGAGGTTTACTACTAAGTAAGTTCACTCTTTCTAGTACTTTCTGACTTCTCCCTGGCTAGTTCAACTCATCCGGTCTGGCTCAACCTCTTCTCCAAGCTGACTGATTCAATCTGGCTTCTCTCAACTTCTCCCTGAATTGCTCCGCTTGACTTCAAACTAACTCTGGCAATTTGTACTAATCTGGATCCTTCTTATTCTCTGCCTTCAACCACCTCTGTTGAACTGCACTCTAGTGCATGAACTCATGAACAATCTCATTTCTGTTGTACTGAACTGAACTGACTGAACAGACCTGACTGACTCTGTCTCCCTGGCAGTCTCCATGCACTTTTTATAAAATAGAATCTTTTCCCTGTGTTGTTCTCATGAGAGTTGGGTGTATTGACTCATTATGTCAAATCTTTCTCTAACTCATCACACTTTGTCTGTCCCTTGATTAAATGTCACTTTCAAACCTGGACGCTTCCTTCTGCCAACGAACCCTAACTAAGTTATTTGGGTTTAAGGTGAGTAATAAAGATGGGGGCTGTATTCCGGTCTGAATTGATGTTGCTGCCTTAAAATTCCTCTACAACTCACAAATGTGTGAAAGAGATTTGTGAGCAAGAAGTGGTGATAGAGTAGTGAAGTGTATGAGTTGTTAGTGAGGCTTGTATATTTGAGAAATTGTCGAAAATTACCTAAACCAAATTTAATTAATAAAAATAGGAAATTTTTTTCTGTAAGTTGCCTTAGCAACTTCACAGATGAAAGTCTTGGACTGAAAACATCATAGAAAAACATGAAAAAAAATAGGATATAAAGCAACCATATTTCTTTAAGGTTTTTATTCAAATGTAGTCACTGGGTGAGATAGTTTTAAAAAATAAGTGATTACTTTAACTTTCCATGTACTAAAGTGTGCAGAAAAGTGTGTGTGAGGAAGTTTATATTTTTTTCCAAGTATCTAAACTACAAAATAGAAACACCTTACCATGGTAGAAGTTATGAACACATGGTTTTCAAGAGATAAGAAATCTAATTCAATTCACTAATGTTCTAGAAGTAAATTTGCTTGAACATCAGTAACTGATCAGTAACTCATTATTCAAAAAATTAAATCAGTAACTCATTATTCAAAAATTAAGTTAATTAGATTTTTCAAAACTTGTCATATTCTTATTAACGTTAAGATTCTATGTGAGAACTTTGTCCCCACCAGCCACCAGAGCTGCATTCTCAAAGTGTCTACTTCAGAATATCAGAAAAAAATGTTTGCTGATTAATTTTCTGTTATATTAAACAAACATTCCCTGCGAAGGGGAGAGAAAATCCCTACCATTATCTAGTTCATATTTTCATGACACCCCACTTGTCAAATGTCTTTGACCATGTTCAGAAAACATTTGTCAACATGTGATAAAATATACCAAAAATTTTTTAATGCAATTGAAAATCATTTAATCACAGAATGAAATGTTTCATCTGTTTTAAACCTTACAATTAAGAAAGTAACAAGGCTACCAAAAACTACAGCCTGAGCAGGTAACCAATGTGGAAAATTCCAGCCAGCCTGCAAATTTGATCTCATTGCTTTAAAGATCAGTTATTATGGGACAACCTGAAATGGGAGGCGGTATTCTGATGATGAAAGCAAACTGACTTCCTTCTTTGTATTAATATTCTATTTCTGGAAACTTTGAATTTCAAAGAGACAGGGAGACTAAGATTATGAAAGAAGAATTCAAAGTCTTGAGAGCTCCAAGTCTGAGGTGAGGAAAAGAATGTGAGGTTTGAAATACCAAAGTAAATTAGTCTAGGCGTGAACTCTGGGAAAGCCAGGGGTACCCTAAAACAACCCTTTCTAGACTCATGGTGTTTTGAATACCTCTATTCATTACTCTTTAGTTTCATATGCCTTATTTTAATCACAACTTTACTCCATTAAGGTATCTTTAATAAATGTATTTAGTCTGAAAAGACTTCATTGTTTAAAAGAGAAATTTCATTAGAATCTACAATAAATTTACTACATACATATTTGAGAAAATATAATACATGTTTTAAGAAGATAATCATCCTGTAACATTGGAAATACTTTGCAATTTCAATATTTGTGAGCAACAAAATGAATTCTTATAGTATATACTAAATGGCACAATACTGAAATTCAAAAAGGTATATTTAATCACTTATCTACAACTAAATATATGATAAATATATGACTCCAAAAATTCTTGCTTTGAATGTTTGGCAGTGAGAAGGACAAAAATTTCCAATTTGTGCCTTAGGAGTCAAATCTCCTGTCTAACTGAAATTAGTATCATTAAGCTATCATTAGTGTCAGAGAAAAGAAATTAAACTTAGCACATCTGCAAGGCAGTACTGCTAGCCAAACTTCACTGTCTCCAGGCAGGGCACCCAAAAAAAGACAAAAAGTAAATAAATACAATAATTAATGTCGCTTTCAGCTATTCATGCTACAGCACAGCGTTACCCTGAGCTTGGCTGGTGCTAGGGGAAGGAGGAGGAAAACAGGAAATGGAAGGGGAAAAAAGAGGCCCTTTCATGAAGGACTAGGCCTCTGGACTCCAGGCTCCTTTCACCTCTGAATTCTCTGCATGAAAATGTGCTAATGAACCTTTACACTGGAAAAATTAAAGCATGCAGCCAACTAATAGTCTAATATAATTAAAGCAGCAAGGATAGCCCCATCTTTTGAATAAGCCTCTGCTGTCAAGGTTTATCTGAGGAAACAAAATCCTTATTAATGTTTCTCTATGAAAGATAGCACTTCTCAGGAATAGAAAGCTGTATGGGCCTCTTTCAGCAGAGCAGTCTCTGCTTATTTTTAGAAGTTGCAGTGTGTTTTCAAAAAAAAAAATCTTTTAGAATAAAACTACATTTTTTGGTCTCTAATTTCTATGAAATCTTTGAAATTATTTCTTTTTTAGATTCAAAGTCCTTAAATGGAAAGGAAAAATGAATTTGTACTGCAGAGTCTGTTTTTAATTTTTCCACCCTAGTTCAGTTGCCTACAAGCATGAACGGAAACCTAAAAACTATTTCACACTAAATGCACTGTAGGAAGGGTGTGGTATTAGTGGTTAGGGAGGGGGATTTGTAACTTAATTTTTTGAGTTCTATTTCTGTCTTAACCTCTGGCAATCCTGTGGTTGAGAATAGTTACATTTACACTTATAGACTGTTTTGTCTACCTAAGAACTTGCTGTTGTCAGTGACTTTTCTGCATTCCTGAAGAACACTGTTCATTTTGTTATCTATACCACTGGAGCTAAAGTTTTCTCTCAAATGTGTCTCCTGATACAACCTTTGGTGCTATGACCAATACAATGCCTTATTTCCATGACTTTTCTTGCTTTGCTCATGTGCAACCACCATGGGCGATACTCACAAGCCCTTGTATTGATGCTCATCCTTCTGTATTCAGCTCATATCTCCTTGAAGCAGAAGGCTGGCATTGCCATGGATAACTGAAACTCCCACGGCAAACTTAAACCACAAAGGAATGTGGTTCAAAGAGTCCATCAGTTCCTTTCATAATAGTAAAATGAACTATTCAAACACAAAAGAAAAACATGAGAAATGGAGTGAATCTTCGTCCCCAGACAGCAAATCTTCTTGACTTACTCCACTGGTGTCTTTCTTGGTGAGTCGGTTTGACGAGTCCATATGTCCATTCTCTAAGTTCTGTATGCCAAATTCCCAGTGAAATAGTACAGTAATAGGTACTGTCATATTCATGTCAGTTCTTTGAATCCTGACATGATCTTGGTGCTCACCCCCTCTTTATTTAGCAGAATGACTGTCACAGTAGCTATGCATGTAAACTACAGTCAATTTCTAGAAGTGAGTCTTCTACATAAATTTCTTAATTTCCCTACTTTGCTTATCATGTATCACTTATTCAAAACCCATGTTTCCTTCCTATTATGTAATACACTGTCACTGTTCTAGAGGTGGTGGGACCTGGGAGAATGTTTCTGATAAGTCAGGCAGAATAAAGTCTCATGCAATAGCCAACTTTATTCCAAACCTCAATTTATATTTTTAAGGTTGAAAAGGGGTCGTGAGTAAAATTCTCATGAGTTTGAGCTGTATACAATCATCAGTATATATACATATATACAAGCAGTATGTGGCAAAAATAGTCCATCTTATTGCATGGAAGCATATAAAGGATAGTTTAAACAATTGACTAACAAGAGAAAACAATAATGAGTAATCTTAAGTTAATTCACTCCTATCCACTATACCTGGGTGGGACACAAAAACACATTCCAAAGACAAGTCCCTGGTTTGAGGATAGGAAGTTAAAAAACTCTTGTTTTCTTGAGATGTTCTCACAAACAGAATGTTCCACATATGATTACATTTCTGGACCATGTTACATCATTACATACTATGGTAAAGGCTTAGAATATAAATGGAATATAAGGGTGTCCCTACTGTAAAAGAATGGATGGGCTATTTTCAAAGTAAATAAATGACCAAATAGCATTGTATTTTATACCCACTGGAAGGAAGTAGTAGGTTACTTCTAATAGAAGGCAACTTTATAATAGAATTGGCAACTTCAAGTCACAACAAAAATAATAGGACAGGCTAAAGTCACTTAAATAAAAAGAGCTTTAAAAAGTAATATAAGAATTCTGAAGCATGTACTCTGGATATTAGGTTAGTAGTTCAGAGAACGTGGTCATAGTTTTGCTTTGAAAAATCACAATATGGTTGAAGGAACTTAGTATAGAGGTCAATCAAACCTGTCTCTTTTTTGGCAGTAATATCAAAAGACTTGTTGATAACTTAGATTTATGCTTGTTGTTTTGTGGTGACATAATAAATCACTACAAAAAAATTAAAAACATTTATCCTTAGACCACTGGAGGACATACCACTAAAAGATTATGATAAAGGAACACCAAAATTGGTCTATCTAAAAATTTCCCAGCAGTTTAATGACCTAAGCTTTCTTTTTCAATGCTAGCAGTTCTTTAGCTTGTACCACTGAGTCACTAGCATCTGACATTTCTTACATGACTGCCAGTGCCTTTTCTTCATAGCCTTACATTCTTATGAACTTGTATTATCATTTCTTTTGCTGTGACAAACACCTTTGACAGAAATATCTTAGGAGAAAACAAGCTTATTCTGGACTACAGTTTCTGGAGATTACAGTGCATTATAATAGAAAATTTTATCCATTTCTATAGAAGTGTGAAACACCTGGTTATATCATGATTTCAGTCTAGCCCAGTCTACAATATAATGTTTTTAACTTTCCAAACCCAAGAGGTTGAAGTGACCAAACTCTTTCTGCTGTGTACCCCGTATCAACGATCCTACTGCCTTCAAACACAATTCCTAATGTGATGCCAATTGCACAAATGTGCAATCCTATGAACATTCCTCTTGCTTTCTCATTGAAATCATCATTCATCATCAATCATTCCAAAAAAATATGCTCTCCTCTTTGCATGACTGACATTGAATCTCAGACCTTCTAATGCATTAAAGGCAAGAAATGGAATTATTTTTGTTCTTCAACCAATGATGGAGACAATCAATTCTCCATGTTTGCATAAAAACTCATCAAAAATGACACTTCTGACTTGGAAGTTCTTTATTTCTCCATTAACTTCATTATTTTGATGGCATATCATAACTGCTAAAAGTTCATCAATAATACAGGATTTCTTCTCCCCTTTTCTCTTTTGGGGAAGGGGGTTATACTTGACAACCACGTTTTTTTAAAAAATAGAATTGGCTGGAAATGCATAATCATCCTCATAAAACAATTTCTTTTTTAACCTCACATATATTTTTTTTAATTTTTTTTATTAATCATTCCATTCATTTACATCTCAAGTGATATCCCACTTCCCAGTTACCCCTCCACAAACCCCTCATCCCATATCTGCCCTCTCTCCCTTCCCCTTTGTCTCTATTAGGGTGCTCCCCTAACCATCCACCTTCTCCTGCCCCACTGCTCCAGCATCCCCCTAAGCTGGGGCATTGAACCTCCACAGGACCAACTGCCTCCCCTCCCATTGATGTCAGACAAGGCCAGCCTCTGCTACATATGCATCTGGGGCAATAGATCCCTCCCTGTATACTCCTGTGTTGGTGCTCTGGTCCCTAGAAGCACTGGGTGGTCCTGCCAGCAGACATTGTATTTCTCTAAATTGTAAAGCCTACTGATTAACATCTATGCTAACATTTATTCTATTCCCATTTTCCTTCCATACAAATTAAACTTCTATGAAAAAAAATGAGTAATGAAATCTTAAAAGTTTTAAACTAAAGTGGTTGGGAAGCTGGCAAGGTGGTTTGGACCTTTTGCTGCTCTTCCAAGTGACCTAAGTTCAGTTCCCAGCACCTATGTCAACATACTCATCACTGTCTATAACTCCAAGGGATCTCTCGCCTCTGAGCTCCATGGGCTTCTGTCCTGAAGTCCACATACACATGTGTAGACAGATTCCCACCTATACATAATTAATAATAAAACCCTGCAGACAAATAACATTAAATCTAAAAATATAAGTCAATTATTATTTGCCACACAATTTGTAAATTTAATTGTTCCATGTAAACAGCAATACAATTTATATGATACATATTTTACTATGATTTTCTTTTCCATTCTGATTATTCAGACTTTTAAAGTAGTTTTATTATACAAATATTAAGTAGAAATGAATATTTCAATTTTTCTAGTATATGTATTATTGTTTTATAATGACATGGTACATAGTTGTAAAGCCAGTTAAACTTACCCCATAGTATAGTTTTCATATATTGTTAGCATGAATCTTTTCCTATATTTAAGTACAGTATATGCAGTTAACATGAAAATAGATCTACAAAAGACAGTACAGACAATGCAGAATTACTAGAAAAAAAAGGAAAAGTTTAAGATATTAATGGAATGTTTAGTGCTCTCACCTTTGTATTGCCTAACCTTATATTATAGCAGCCTTTCGTTCTGAGTCACATATGCACAGATCTTTGTTTCATCTTAAAAAGGGCAACAGACTATTCCGAGCTTTGGGCTAATATTCACAAATACAGAAGCAGACACTCACAGCCATCTATTGAAAGTACCCAAGGAGTGAAGGGGTTTGCAGCCCCATAGGAGGAACAACAACATGAACTAACCAGTATCTCCAGAGCTCCCTGGGACTTAAACCACCAACCAACGAAAACACATGGCTCTAGCTGCATATGTAGCAGAGGATGGCCTAGTCGGTCATCAATGGGAGGAGAGGCCCTTGGTCCTGTGAAGGCTCTATGCCCCCAGTATAGGGGACTTCCAGGGCCAGGAAGAGGGAATGGGTGGGTTGGTGAGCAGGGGGAGGGAGAAAGAGATAGGGGAACTTCAGAGGGGAAACTAGGAAAGGGAATAACATTTGAAATATAAATTTAAAATATCTTAACACAAAAAAACAAAACAAACAGACAAACCAAAATTAAGATTGGTATAATGGTTCAAAGGGTAAAGGTCTATGCCAACAGTCCTAATACTCAGAATTGGATCTCAGGGACCCATATGGTGGAGGAGAGAACAAACTTTCATAATTGTCCTCCCCCACACTCACAAACAGTGTCTCTTGAGGAAACTCACAAGTACACACACATGTAAAATAAATAAGTAAGTAAATGTTAAGCATGGTCAATGATTAAACGGGGGAGGGGAGGGATACAACAGAGGGTTGGTAAGATGGCTCAGTCATTATAGTGCTTGTGAAAGCATGAGAACCTGAGTTCGATCCAGTCATGCCCATCTGAAAATATCAAGGCATCATAGTGCACTTTTATTCAATTCCAGCACCGGTCTTGCTGACCTAACCTATGTTAATTATCAAAGCTTCTCTTCTATTAATATTTGCTTGCTTGCAAAAGTCATGAACGTTCTAATAAGAGTCTCCCTGTTGCAGCTGGGGGCTCACTTGCTTGTTCCTGATCCCAAGAAGAGCAGGTGGCCTGGCCATTAATTCAACTCCTTGCCTTGAACATTGTGGTCTCTAGGAATGTTTGAATTTTGACTTCACACTACAAAAGTACTAGAGTGTAGATCTGGGGTGCACCTTGCCCAAAAGGCTTATCCAGTAAGACTTGGTTCTCAGCTAGGTAGTAGGAACTTTAGGAAGCTGAGTCAAGTGGAAGGTCATTGATGTTCGTAAAGTGATTGGATTATGAGACTTAATTCTCCTGTCTTTTCCTGAGATTCCAGGGTCAAATGAATCATGTTTTGCTCTCCCATGTCACCATCATGACATGCTAGGTTGGTTGCCTCAGGAATAAAGAACTGATACTCTAGAGACTACAAGCCAAAAAAAAAAAAAAAAAACATTTTCTTTATTACTTGATTATCTTATGTGTTTGTTACAGCAACAGAAAGATGCCAAACACAGAAGGGAGTTTTGGCATATATTTTACTGTCCCAGGATTTTCCCTGTTCAATTACCTTAGTACAGAGGAGGTCTGTGATGGGACAGGGACAAGGGGCGGGGCTAAGAGTTTCAGGACAGGAAGCTGACAGGAGCCTGATATAGCTGTCTCTTGAGAGGTTCTGCCACAGTCTGACAAATACAGAGGCAGATGCTCACAGTCAACCATTGGACTGAACATGGGGTCCACAATGGAGTGGTTATAGAAAAGACTGAAGGAGCTGAAGGGGTTTGCAACCCCTTTGGAGGAACAACAATATCAACCAACCAGACCCCCAGAGCTTGCACAGACTATGCCACCAACCAATGAGTACACATGGAGGGACCCATGGCTCCAGTCATATGTGTAGCAGAGGATGGGCTTGTCGGACATCAATGGGAGGAGAGGTACTTGGTCCTGTGAAGGCTCCATGCCACAGTGTAGGGAAAGGCCAGGGCAGGGAGGCAGTAGTGGGTTGGTGAGTGAGGGAATACCCTCATAGAAGCAGGGAGAGGAGGGAGAGGATAGATGGTTTCCAGGGGGGAAACTGGGAAAGGGGATAACATTTGAAATACAAATAAAGAAAATCTTCAATAAA
This sequence comes from Mus pahari, assembly GCF_900095145.1. Taxonomy (NCBI): domain Eukaryota; kingdom Metazoa; phylum Chordata; class Mammalia; order Rodentia; family Muridae; genus Mus; species Mus pahari. The sequence goes on along the minus strand of NC_034593.1, from coordinate 102,830,694 downwards.
AATATATGAAAATTATTAGATTCAATAGATGCTTTAAAGGGACAATGTTAACTCACTTTATATTCATGAACATGTCATTTGTCCTCCACAGAGTAAACCTTTTTAGGATTCAAATAAACTATATATACATTTCAGATTTTATTACAAGCATAAGAATGTAAGTCTATAGTATGGGGGGAAAGGTGAAATGTACCAAAATCTACGCTCATATAAAATTTTGGAAACAAATATAAAATACATGGAATGAGATAGGATAATGAAGAAAGGATATCTCATAGAATTGTTTTTTATATAGAAATATAAAAGGACAAAGATTTAAATGAACTAAACTTTAGAGCAAGCAAGAGCAATGACAATAGCCCCTAATGATTGAGAGGGTGGGGTATACAACATTAGTGATCAACATCACATCTTTCTGGAGAAAAAACTCTGCTGATAAAGACAATATATACTTTACTCATAAAACATGGGAAAATTAAGCTGGTATTTCTCTGATTTTTCATTCCTAGTGGCTAGCTTTCATAGTGATAGGAAGTTCTAGGCACACTACAAGTGGAAAAAAGTAATTATCAGTCTTACCTAGCTGTCAACACTGTGACCCACAATAACTGCCTTCATAAAATATACTCACTAGTGAAAGAATGGCCCTACTGTTATGTGAATAACCAGCCACTTTTTAATTAGAACTCATACCTGCCATTATTAATGGGGCCAAAAATCTGAGGCTTGGTAGATTATGGACTCCAAGGGTACTGCTATTATTGAGCTAAGTGGATATAGAATTAGACTAACTCTGTACAAACTTATCAGATCCATAGTTATGTACTTCTCTAAACACTTATAAGATAAACTTTTTTTTACAGTGGATTATGATTAGCATACCAACCCACAACTGATCAGCATTTGGAGATTACAAGATTAAGGAAAGCTCAGCCCTAAATTTGACATCTATATCACATCCATTCCTATCAAGACTCAGGTATTTTTTTCCGAAGAGTGCGGGTGACATATTTTAAGAGGAAGAGTTAGTGGCTGACTGAAGGAAAAACATGGCTTGAGGATTTAAAAGGGCATTTGCACACATGATTTATAGTAACAGTGACTCTGTGCCTCCATGCACAATACTTAAATAAGCTCCCTCCCACCTCCAAAAAAGTCCTAGCTAAGAGCTAAGAGATGATCAGGAAACAGTATCTCTTTCTGAGGAGCTTTTGGCAAGTGATGTCTGCTGGAGTGATAGCCAACTTTCTTCAAGGGTGTGGTCTCCAAGAGACTATGAATGCTTTAGTAGATGGCCCCACACTCACATGCTTATTGATATCACTGAATGAATTCAATGGGTTCACATAAAGAGATAAAATACACGAAATTAGGAGAGAATAGTAGTGATTGGGATGGGGGGTTATTAGAGTAGAAGAGATGAGCATGAACTTGGTCAGTGCACATTGTATACATGTATGAAATTCTCAATCAGTCAAAACTTAATAATGATATCTTAAAATCAAGCTGTCTTTACCCTGCATTCTGGTTTAAGCTCACAGGAAGTTAACTTACACCTAGATTATAATTTGCATAACCAGAAGGCACAAGTGCAGAACACAGGTTCCTTGAAGTCAGTGAATCTGAATTTATATCCCTTTTCCTCAAATGGGCAACTTGCCATTCTTTTAAAGAGTTAACAAAATGCATTTGTGTTTTGAGATCTTCATTGTAATTGCTAGAGGAGAAATAATCTTTTCTAATTTAATCTAATTAGATGATCAGATGCTATAAAACCATTTATATCTTAGGTTTGTATTTACAAACTATTGACTTTGTACTTATACTAATGTAAAACAAACAAACTCAAACAAACAAAAACACTAGCAACATACAGAAACAAAACAATATGTAAAAATGGTTGTCAGTTTTTGTCTATAAACTGTGCTTTCATTTGCATATTGATTTCAATGGGAACCAGGAAAGTATATAGACAGGAGCCAAGAAAGATTAAGAGAGAGGATCAAGAAAGATCCATGTCATGCCAGTAAGATCATAGAAGTCAGAAAATAGATGGAAAATGAAGCCCAGTTCTACAGGGGGGGGGAACTCAGGAAGTAAACCTTTTGTATCAAATAATCCAGGAGATCTTGGAATCTCAAGGCATTGGGTATCTCTGGAGAAGAACTGTTAACAAGTATCAATTCTACAAGCTATATTTATGCTCTATGGGTCCTACTTCTGTTTGAAAATATAGTTAAATTGCTCTACCATGCCTGGCATGAAAAGCCTGGGTAAGGTCATTTTTTTTTTCACCCAAAGACAGAAGTGAGAACTGAGAGAGGGCATTAAGCAATGTTCTTTTAAAAGATCAGAAGATTATTTAGACAATGTGCAGAGACTGAGAGATTTGAGAACAGTAAGTATTAAATGGGTTGCCTTCCTCAAATTCCCCCCTCCCCTCTGTGCCCAGGGAACTGCAGAAGAGGAGGCAGAAATATTGCTGCAATGAGTGGAGGTGGAGCACTCCAAGGAAGTGTTGTCTTCTGGATACAGCCGCAGGGACACACATCACAGAGACTGCAGCATGCACAGGGCATGCAGGAGTTCACGCTAGTCATGCTTCCAGGACTAATATGGGGAAGTGGACATGGGCATCCATCCCCCACCAAGAAGTTATCTCCAATGAGCATCTTTTTGCAAAGGAAAAAAAGTATTTGTTCCAATGGAGTCTCACTGGATGTATCAACCACACTTAATACCAGGGCCTATGCATGCTCAGCACTATTTGGTAAACAGGAACCCAGCCAATGGTGTTTTTCTTGATCTTTTTTTCTCTTTTTTTAATCTCATATTGCTTTGTTAGGACAGTTTGTTTGTCTTACTAGTCTTTTGCTTATATAATGTGGTTTCTTATTTTGTGTTCTTATGTTTTAAGTTGTGTATTCCCTGTGTGTTTTCCTTTTATCTTCTGAATTTTGTTTGTTTGCCCATTTGTATGCTGAAAGAGAGAGAGAGAGAGAGAGAGAGAGAGAGAGAGAGAGAGAGAGCTGGTAAGAGAGTAGGAGGGATCTGAGAAAGAGAAGCCATGACCAAAAAACTGTTTGAAAAATGTTTTGTATATGCAAAATAATCAGATGATTAGGTCAATGTCAACATAGAAGTCTTCCCTATTTATGGTTTTAAAAATCACAGACAAAGTTTCTCTGTAGAAATTCAGGCTTGGGGACTAGCACAAGAAAATGATAATTTTCAGGTATTAGTGCTGTGATAAACCAATATCCTTTCCTTTCTGCACATTTGCTTCATATATTTGACCAGCGTCTATGGCAAGGAGGTATGATATGTTGGGTTGAAATCAAGACAAAATATTGGGTTCTAGACAATATTATCTCCCATCAAGCACATGGCACCCTTAGGATGAACCAAACAGTCTTTAGCCCACGGGAGGATAAGGGAGAAGGAACATTGTGAGCTTGAGGCTAAACTAGGCTACACAATGAGGTAGCCCTAATCTGCCTTGGTTACATAGTGAAGTCTGGTCTCACATTAAACGAACAAACAAACAAGCAGACAAACAAACACAAGAAAAGACGAGGCCAGAGGAAAGGAAAGGAGAATAGAAAAATGGTAGGGAAGAGAGGAGAAAAGAGAATTCCACAGGAGCTAAGACTTTTTCCTAAACCTCATTGCACACAGTGTGTTCCTCATGAGAAAACCAGCTAGATGTCACTCACCAAGACAGAGAGGTATTAAAGCAGTGTGATGCTAAGGAACAGTGCTCCACAAAAAGAGTGGTAAGTTTGTAGTCCAAGCAGACAATAAAAATCAGGCAGAAAAAAAAGAAAAAAACCACAACATGATTTCAAACATGTGAAGCTGTGTAGCTGACTGCCGGTTAGTACCGCCCAGCATCTGTCTTCCCTACTTCTTCTGATTGCCTGCCAACTATGGGAACCACAGGAATTGACTGCAAGCAAACAAAGATCTGGACACAGGATGGTAATCTTTGCCACAAAATTAATGGGCTGTTCTGGAAAACCTCACCTTAAGGGGACTTTCACTCTCCTTTAATGTGTTCCGATTTTCTTTTTCCTGAAATGCCTGGTCAGCAGAATCCCATGAAGTTGTATAGAAGGCAACAGATAACACGTGATTATCACATAGAAAGTGTAGGAAATAAACTGTCCAGCACTGTTTCTCATAAGTTCCTTAGAGGCTCTTATAAATAGTATTCTCATGGTATCTTTTTCAAAGAAAACACCTTAGTTTTCAACTCAATTTTTTAGACATTTTGTATAAAGATAATATCTAGTTGTTAAGTGACAGATACAGTCATAAAAAAAGAAGTCTATACTTCCATAGTCTGACTTTGATATGTCCTGTTATTTGATTAATTAAATATATGAGTTTTCCTCTGCTCTTTGACTTTCTAAACAACTAGTTGTCTCCTGGATTCATTATCAAGTAGAAACACACAGTTAAATGATAGATAGGAGGTTGATATATAATCAATAGTAGATAATAGAAATATAGAAGATAAGTTATGAATAGAGAGAACTTGATAAAGATGCATTCAATACAGAGCTATGTTTCAATCAAATTAAAACAGACACAGACACATACAGTCACACAGACGAACTCACATGTGAACATCAGTCAATAAGAAGCATTCAGAAAGCATGACCAACTAGGGCACATAACCTAGCTTCCTGCAATGCAGTGCTGCCTCTACATTGCTTGTATTGGACTTATCAATCTCACTTCTCACATGTCTGAATTGAGCTTCCAGAACAGCTCTTTACAAAAATCCCAACATTCAAGAATCACTCTGAGCTCAAATAATTTTGTTAACACTGACATAAAATTTCAATTTTAACAATACGACATGATAGTATACCAGTATTTATCCACTGGGAAATACCTTATAAATAGTGAAATTAAAAAAAATAAAATTTCCAAACTAATAAAAACACCCCAAACCGAAGTTTTATATACTTTGGGACTTTTCAATTGTCACACTGATTCTCCAAAATTAAAAAAAAAAAAATAGGACATAACTCTGAACTATTTAAGAACAAATTACAGTCAAACAAAAACCTTTAGTATGAAAATTCTAGTTGAGTTTTCTTTCTCTCTCTTATTTTTTACTGATGAGAATAGCCCTGTGTAGAAAAATTGAAGAATTATATCCATTAATATGTATACAATATTCACTTACACGATTTATTTTATTTACTGATATATTCTCAACATTTGGAAAGGGGTTGATTACCTAGAAAATTATTATTACCTATTAAGTTCAATATAATTTACTAGTTACATTGATTTGCTTTATCTTCAACTACAACTTAAACACATCATAACTGCTCACAGGACACTTTATAGACTAACCCTGACATACTTGACACAGTATTAGACACATCACCTTTGCTAACTGGCTGAGTCTCAATTATCTTATGATATTGTCTAACTTCTTTATGATAGCATGATGCATCATTCAGCTCTTTTGCCTTCTTGCTCTCCCTGTGTCTTCTTGTCCCTTCCCTCTCTCCCCATTCCCCTTCCTCCTCTCTCTCCATGTGCTTGTAGCCAGCCTTTCCTCCTCCTCCTCCTCCTCCTCCTCCTCCTCCTCCTCCTCCTTTTCTTCCTCCTTCCCCCCCTCTTTCTCTGTCCCTACTACCCTCTCAACTCCCCTCCTCATTCCCTGAATAAACTCTTATTCTATAAAAAAGAAGAAAAGCTCTTTGAGTCACCTATGCTACACAATTGCCCTTGAACCTCCATTGCACAGGTAGATCCCTGCTAAGGTACATTATCTCTTTACCGAATATTGTTTTGGCTTTCATTCCAATACCATCTCTTTTTTTTTTTTTTTTTTTTTTTTTAAGGAGACCGGATTTGAATACTGTGTTAAGACACAGACCTATTTGCTGTATTGCAAGAGATGTTAGTTATCTCAATCTCCAAAAATAAACAAAACAAGAGCAACAACAAAAGGAACAAACAAACAAACAAACAGCAGCAAACAGTTCTTACAAAGTTTCTCTGAACCACACAGTTTTTAAAAGCAGCAAGTTTTGTTTCACTTCATTTACCTATTGAGCATAGTGCTATGGACTGTAATAACATTAATCAAATGCTACTGGAGTATAAAACATTGATTATTTTAACAAATTCCTTGTGTGGAATATGATACAATACAGAAGTTAGTATTTTGGTTCAGCATGTAAAAAAGGAAAAAAAAATCAAACATGGGAAATTTGAAATTAGTATTTATAATTCAAATAAAGAAAACTATTACAAATTCAAATTAGCCTAGCAACCACAGACCAAAATGTTACATTTCTTAGATTGTAAGTATATAGGAACAATCTTAGAGAATTCATGAAGCAATTTTAGTTTACATAAGTAGACTCAATATCTGAATAAAGTAATCCAGCTAGTCAATGCTCTCATAAACGACTATATACTGAAATACTTAGCAGGGTTAGTCTGATGAGAATAAGAGAGCGTTGGCAGTTCTTTATGTTTCTGTGTACTGCAGACACTGTGGGAGTGGCATGGGTGCTTTCAGAAGGAAAGCTTTGATAAACCATGCTATCTCATCTCTCCTTCTGATAACTGCAACAGCTGATGCTGAGCCGAATCATTCAGCCACTCTAGCCCCGAAACGATTGCCTTTACACCCTCAGAACAAGCTCCTCCAGCTCCTCAACTATGGTTTGGCATGTGTGAATGGAAACTGTTGGAAGCATCTGTGACTACGTAATTTAGGTGCAAAAGAATAGCTATTATGGCCACAGACCCTTATCATTATACTGCATTTCCTGTGATTATTTTACAGCAATTGGATCACTACCTCTTATAACATCTCATCAAAATAAAGTCTTGAAAGCTATCAGTTGCAAAACCAAATAGTTTGTTTTTGTGTGTGAGTACCTTAGAGTTTAGTTTGTTAGCCACAGTCTTTTGATAGTAGTGTATAGGAGTATCGTTTCATACAATCAATAATTAGAGAGACGATGTCTTCAGGTTTTCCAGTTTCACAAGGACAGCTCATTACCCTCCATTCTATCTTCAAGGTGAAATACCTTTGATTACATACATTCTTAAGAAATTTTGCCCAAGGATCTGAAGGGGTCAGCAACCCTATAGGTGGAACAACAATATGAACTAACCAGTACTCCCAGAGTTCGTGTCTCTAGCTGCGTATGTAGCAGAAGATGGCGTATTCAGCCATCACTGGGAAGAGAGGCCCCTTGGTCTTGCAAACTTTATATTCCCTATAGAGGGGAAAGCCAGGGCCAAGAAGTGGGAGTGGGTGGGTAGGGGAGCAGGGTGGGGGGAGGCTATAGGGGACATTCGGGATAGCATTTGAAATGTAAATGAAGAAAATATCTAATAAAATAATTAAAAAAAAGAAATTTTGCAAAAATTCTGACCCATTTGTTAAATTTTAATATAAAATTCTCTTTAAAAAACTGGAAAGCAATGAAGGATATATCTCTTGTACATTCGTATATTCCAGGAGTTATATATATATAACTCATTCTCTACACAACACAGTTCTACAATATCATGCAATTCACAAAGTCTGGCAGACCTCATTGTCAAAGCGATGAGAAAAATCTATTTTGTTTTCTGTTAGAAATACCAAACATTACTTATTCTAATTCTATGTTAAGGTAAAAATTATTTTAATTAAAATGCATGCACCAACACACATGTGCATAGGAAACCTTGGTCTAATCCTAAAATAGATAGTTATGGGAGAAAGTGAGACAAAAACCGATAATAGCAGAGAACCTCACCAAAGTAGAAAAATATGATAATTCTTGTATTCATGAAACAAACCTTGTCTTGTTTTGACTAGCAACCACATGTTTGTTGGATATCCTGGGGAAGTTTGGAGTTAGTGACTGTGAAGATTCTGAATGAGTAGGAAGTATGCCTTCTTTTATGACATAGAGAAAGAACAATTTTGTAATGAGAATTTTTAAAAGACTAGATTGAAAATGTTTGTGCAGAAGGAACACTATGAAATGTCCTAAAGTGGAGAGAAGAAACTTGTAGAGTCTACCTCCAGTGGAGGAACAGAACATCAAGTGGAGGGATGGGGTTACCATCCCACAGTCAAAATCTCTGACCCAGAATTGCTCCTGTCTGAAAGAACTGCAAGGACAAAAATGAAGATGAGCCTGAGGAAAAGGAGGTCCAGTGAGAGGCCCAAATTGGGATCCAGCTCAAGGGGAGGCCCCAAGGCATGACACTATTACTGATGCTATGGTCTGCTCACAAACAGGGACATATCATGACTGCCCTTCCAAAGGCCCAATAAGCAGCTAAAAGAGTCAGATGTAGATATTTACATCCAACCAATGGACAGAATCTGATGACCCCTGTGGTTGAGTTAGGGAACAGCTGGAAGAAGCTGAGGAGGAGAGTGACCCTAAAGGAAGACCAGCAGTCTCAACTAATCTGGACTCCCAAGATCTCTCAGACACTGAGCCACCAACCAGGCAGCATACACCCGACACATATACTGCAGAGGACTGCTGGGTCTGGACTCAGTCAGAAAAGAGACTCACCCTCAAGAGACTTGAGGCCCCAGGTAGTGGGGATGTCTGGTGGGGTGGAGGTGAGGGTGGGGACATCCTCTTGGAGACATAGTGGGGAGGTATGGGATGTGGAACAGTCAGAGGGTGGACGGAGAGGGGCATAAAGTCTGGACTGTAAAACAAGAACAACAAAAAGATTAAAGAATAAATAAAAAAGAAAGAAAGAATTGCCCCCAAATGGAGGATTTGAATGTGTGGCTCCCTAAAAATCACTGGTAGCCTCAGAGTTCACTGCAAGCTTTCATAGACGCTAAAATGAATATATACATTTGTTTGGTACAGTATGAATTTCCTTGGTTAGATCAATTTTTAGCAACGTTCATTGAGTATACACTTACTTGACAAATGTCATTCTAAATGTTTGAATTGAGTTGGGATAGTAGATGGTGCTATGTCTATTTTCACATTCTTCCTATAAAAAGAATTGTTCCTGTTCAAATGGACCATGCAGCACAAGGAAGATACAATGCTTTACTATCTTCCTGATTTTTCGACATGACTTGGGCAATAACAGTGAGTGATCCAACTATACATCTCATCAGAGAGATGTATTAAAAGCTTTACTCAATAAGCTATTTCTGGCCTCTGATTTTAAGCCTAGGGAATGCTCATGTATCTTTTTTTATTCTTTTCACCTCTTTTCTCTTCTTCTCTTCTCTCCTCTCCTCTCCTCTCCTCTCCTCTCCTCTC
>NC_034593.1:102808181-102821367 GCF_900095145.1 Mus pahari | reverse complement strand
TCTCTCTCTGTCTCTCTCTTTCTTTCTTTCTTTCTTTCTTTCTTTCTTTCTTTCTTTCTTTCTTTCTTTCTTTCTTTCTTTCTTTCTTTCTTTCTTTCCACACCAGATTTTATTCACTCCCTGCTGCAGGTCCACCCTCTGGAATGTTCCCCATCCTCTAGAATGTTCCACATCCCATACCTCCCCCCTATCCCCTGTCTCCATGGGTATGTTCCCAACCCAACCCTCACCCACCCAGACCTCTAAACTCCCTGGGGCCTTCAGTCTCTTGAGGGTTAGGTGTGTCTTCTCTGACTGCAGCCAGACCCAGATGTCCTCTGCTGTATATGTGTTGGGGGCCTCATATCAGCTGCTGTATGCTGCCTGGTTAGTTGTCCAGGGCCTGAGAGATCTTGGGGGTCCAGGTTAATTAAGACTGCTGGTCCTTCTACAGAGTTTCCCTCCTCCTTAGCTTCTTCCAGCCTTTCTGTAATTCAACCAAAGGGGCTAGCAGTTTCTGTCCATTGGTTGGGTGTAAATATCTGCATCTGACTCTTTCAGCTGCTTGTGGGGATTTTTGGATGGCAGTCATGATAGGCCCCCTTTTGTGAGCCTCAGTAATAGTGTTAGATCTTGGGAACACCCCTTGAGCTGGATCCTACCTTGGTTCTGTAGCTGAACCTCCTTTTCTTTAGGCTTCTCTCCATTTCCATCCCTGTAGTTCTTTCAGACAGGAACAATTATGAGTCAGAGTTTTGACTGTGGGACAGTAACCACCTCCCCTCCCTCACTTGTTGCCCTGCCTTCCTGCTGGAGGTGGACTCTATAATTTCCTTCTCTCTACTGTCAGGCATTCATCTAAGGTCCCTCCCTTTGACTCCTGAGAGTTTCACCTCCCAGATCTCTGGTGCATTCCTGAGGGTCCCCCTAACCTCCTACCTCCTGAGGTTCCCTGTTTCCATTCTTTCTGCTGGCCTTCAAGGCTTCAGTCCTTTTCTCTTACCCAACAAATTCAGGTTCCCCTCTCCCCCACACACCCACCCCATGTCCACTTTCCCTTCCAGGTCCCTCCCTCCCTCCCCACTTGTGATTGCCTTCTTCTCCCTCCTTCCCAGGTGGGACTGAGGCATCTTCACTTGGGGCCCTCAGGTTGTTGAACTTTTTGAGTTCTGTGGATTGTATCTTTGGTAGTTTGTACTTTTTTTTTCATCCTGGAATCAAGGGGATAGAACCCAGCAGAATCTAGCAAGCAGAGTTCAGCATTGCTTAGATTAATGCACCATCCTCATGTAATGTAAACAAAAGTACATATGTACTCAAGCAAAAGATATGGCTTCATAGTATTCACTTATAGAACTGGTGAAACATCTATGTAGCACTTCATCATCATAGAGGTAATGACCTACATATAATTAAATGCAGGCCTAGCATCTCAAATCTGAAAAGTCCAAGCTAAAAATTGTTTAATATCCAACACTTTTTGAGGACTTACATATTTTCTAAAAGTCTCCTTCTGAACTCCAGTGGTGGCAAGCAATATAAATACATGTAAGTACACTAAAATAATTGGGCAAAATTGCCTGCAGGATATAAATCTAAGAAACAACAAAATATACACAGAGCATAAATCATGTGTATCATGTCTTAGGATCTTTTCCCGAAAGTCCTCATTTCACATATGCAAATGGTTCACGGTTTGCAAATATAAAAATTACAAAACAGTTCCCAAGCATTACAGATTCAACTGTATGTCTAAGAAAATAATCATACTTGAAAAGTAAATGATCAATAATGACACTTAAAAACCCATCCTGACTTTTTTAAAGCTTAAATTTAAATAAGAAAATCTTAGTGTTACAGAAACCAAGAGTGGTCTGTGGTTAGAAGCATCAAACCTTTTGCTTACAGGTATTTTGCTCCCATCCTAATTCTGCTTGAGGCAATAGCACTTAAGTTTTTTTCTCAATGAACTAGTTATTTCACTTTTCAGAGAAGAAAATAATCTGTCTCGGGGGAAACAAAAATGTTTGAACTTAACAGAACTTTTACATATACCTAAATTATAAAACAAGAATGACTTAAATGACAGATCTATTTGCTGTTCTTATTTGTTTTAGATATAAAAATTTTAATAATTCTTTTAGGCTATTATAAATGCTTATAATGAGTTTTTATCACATTCCCCTAATATTATCTCTCCACAACTCCTCTTAGACCCGATCTTACCCAACTCCCATCTTTATGAATCTTTCTCATAAAAAGTCATACATGATCAAATCTGTGCTGCCTATAGGCCTAAAGATATGGAAATACCCACTGGAGAAGAACTGATTTAACAGGAAACATACTCCTCAAGACAACTAATTCCTCCTCCTTTTGTAGCAGCCAACTATCTACAGTTCCACAGATGGATGTTAATGGATTAGAATCCCAACCACTCATATCAATGGGTCCTGACTATCATGATCTTATGCCAGCAGCTACAGCTGTTGTGAATTCATGAATGCAGTGGTCTTGTTATGTCTAGAATACATGTTTTTGTCCCAGTTTCCCCTGATCTCTAGCTTTTACAGTCTTTCCATCCACACTTCCACAATAGTCTAGGAACTTTGAGGGGGAGAAGGTTATTACTGATGTCCCACTTAGTAGTGAGTTCTACTCAATCTTAGTCTATATACATTGACCAGTTTTGGGTTTCTCAATTAGGGACCATCTCATGTGCAATGGAACTTCTCTTCTAAGAGCTGCACTATCCTATTGGTAAAGACATACAAACTTAGAGGGCAGTTCAATACTATCCATCTTTACCAAACTAATAGTATGTTCACGTATGTGGCCTACAGACTCTTAAGCATCAGTTCTTGGCCAGATTTACAGCATCACATGTGCATTTCCATTTCCTCTATTTTCCCTTGTGGAGTAAGTAGGCCTTAAAGCCAAGCAAAGTAGTTGGTTACACCCATGTTTTTGCTACTCTTAGACTTATGGGCTGGTTCCTAAGCTGGTCATTACTATTATTTCTTAAAGTATTGACTTTTCTCTCATATATGACTGCATAGCACCTTCTACTTCTATGAAAACAAGCCATCAGGCAAGACACTTCTTGGCCAGAATTACCTTAATTTTTCCATGTCCTGTGACCAAACTATGTAACCTTCAATAACAGTGAATTATCAAGAACAATAGCTATAGACTATATTGTCTGAAGTACCTCTGTAATACTGACCAATAACTCAACTGGAGGTAGCCCAAATCTGTCCCTGTACTTTTTATTTGACCACCTATGCCTTCTGGAAGGGACATTTACGTCAACTCATTTGTTTGTATGTGTATGTGTGTGTGTGTGTATGTGTGTGTGTGTGTGTGTGTGTGTGTGTGTGTGTGTGTGTGTGTGTGTGTATGTATGTATGTGTGTTTGTGATACACAGGGAATTCAGAAAGTGGAAAGTTCGTATATAGATTCTTTAAACATTGTTGTAAGATTCCCTCCTTCCAACATTTACTATTTCTTGCCCTCCCATCCCTTTCGCCTTTAAATCTATGTCCCCACTGTTTCTTCTTTCCCCTTAACATCCCTTGTGTTTTACTATTCCCCTCACTTAGGATATTTCTTTTCTTAACCACCAAATGGACTTCTTTTAGTTTCCTAACTTCCAAACTAAACACACAAATCTAAAAATCCTAGAGTATAATCTATATATATATCAGTAAGAACATGCAATGTTTGTTTTCTTGTATCGGGTTATCTCACACAGTATAGTGTTTTCCAGTCTAATCTAGTTATCTGTAAATTTCATTTCATTTTGCTTTACGTTTCAATAAAATTTCATTGTATACAAGTATCACATTTTTATTATCCATTTATCGTTTGATGAACATCTAAGGCATTTCTATATCTTAGCTATTGTGAAAAGTGAAGCCATGAACACAAATGAACATCTGTTTCTGTAGTAAAACATAGTATGACCAGAAGTAGTATAGCTGGATCAAAACTTAAAATAGGTCTTCTATAAGTATACTGTATTTTTAAAGTATCCTGTTGTGTGCTCCCTAAATTATAGGCTTGTTAAACCTTACTTTATAATTCCCTTTTCTTTTATGCTATAATCCCTTCATTGAATTCATGCATATTGGATGCCTTTAATGTACAATCATTATACTCCAAAGATGTTTATCCTGTTTTAATCACAAGAATCAAGAGAAAGTAATTCAAACAGTCCTCTCTTTATTGTGTATTATGGAACTTTGCAATGGTTATATGTAAAAGACCATTATTGCAAAAGGTTATTTTGAGAAGAATGTGACCACATATCTGTCAGTGACATAGCATTTGGTGACACTGGGAGAGACAGAGAGCCATTTTTAAAATAATACATTCTAAAAATCAATGGAAAAGACTAATAAATAAAGTAAAAATATATAGTCATTTTTGTAATGTACACACATGTGAGAGAGTGAAATTAAGAGAGAGAGTATGTGTGTTCAATGTCAATGGGAGACATAAGAAAAGTCATTAACTTATGTAACCCATTTTGACATATTTCAGTTGACAATTCATATTGAATGCTAAAACTTAGCAATATACGTGAAAATTTAGTTTCTGAATGTAAACCCCTAGCTATACATCTAATTAAAAGTCAGATTTTCAAGATTTTTATGGTAAATAACACAAATTATCAGAATGTCACATTGTTTGTGACTTTTATATAGAAAGAAACTTTATGCTCTAATTAGACCAAGACAAGAAAATACTTTTAAACTTGACTGTGAGAGGATCAATCTCTACTTTGGGGGCTTTAGTTCTACTATCTAAATAACAATAACTTCAGAAACAATTTTTCAGTTTGCATATAACAACAGCACTAAAAGAGAGACACAAGCAGAAATAGTGTAGTTTTAACTAGCAATTGAACTCACTGTATTTTCTATTTTCTTAGCAAATCAATAAAAATAAAATAAGTAAACAGAAAGAAAAAAAGACATTGTTTTCTTTGCTATATAGCATTTATTATTGCATGCACATATAGGTAAGTTATAAACAACATGGTGAGCTGGCTCCGAAGTTTCCCAGCTCTGGTCCCTTACTAGCAGAGTATAGTGCTCTGAAGCACATTGGTTCCTGAATTTATTGTCTTGTTAACATGTGTTTGTTCCATGACAATACCTCACTTAGTTTCCTTACAATTCAGCTTCATTTACAAGATATTGAAAAGCATGCACTCTACAGCACATGTTTCACACTGTATTCTATGTTTGTGGAGTATAGCTTTGTTTCTATACTTAGAGGTGGCTTACAGACTTTTGCCACAATTTCTGTATCACAATATATAAAAGTAATTCATTGTATTTAAACATTCTCATGGTCACAGATATATGCATATTTGTATTACTAATGTTATGGTGCCATAAAAAAAACTCTGCCTATATTTTTGTATGTTTCCTTTAATATATTGCTTGAAATTGCTATAGTACATATTTGGAGCAAAAATTGTTTGGATCTAAGATGTGTATGTTCAAATTCACACTGTATTGAACTCTGATTTTTCATGTAGGATTACTATCAAATTCCATAAGCCTTGTAACCATACGCATCAATTATTATTCACATCTATGGGAGTATTAGTCAATATCACATTTTTGTGTTTCTAAGTATAAAATGAAGCTATTTGTGGCTTATTTGGAAATCCCACAGTTGTTTTTAGCAGCATCTATTTTTTTTCTCTTATACATACTGTTTAGATTTCTTTCATCTTAAGGGTTGCATATGTTTGACAATATATATTTATAGATATACTAAATGTTCTAATTACCAGTCTACTATTGTGTGTATGTTTTGCACATGTCTTCCTTTAATGAGGGTTAAGGCCTTTTGTTTTAAAGTTTATAAAAATATAGTATATAAATAATGTTTTATTTTCAATATTCTTCAAAACTTTCAGCTGATGCATATAATAAAGACAAGGAATAATATAAATAATATTTTATAATTTTTGCCCTCTTCAAATCATAAAATACTACTTAAGGGAAATTTCATTTTAAAAATCAATAAGATTAAAAAAAATTTGTAGACTAGGATTTTGTTGATCATTGTTGAGACTATATTAATTTTAGAGCATTTTATTTTAAAATAAAGATATTTTCTCATTTGGAAACTATTGGGGCTATTCATTTATGCCAGAACACAGTGGGTCTGAGTGGAAGTCTCACATTTTGGTTCTTCTCTGAGATTTGCTTTTACTGATGTTGCATATACCAGACTAGCTGACTCCTATCTCCCAGAGACTCTCCTGTTGCTGATTTCCATCTCCTTGTAGGACCACTAGTATTACAGATTGTGCAACATGTCACATGACTTTTCTGGATCCCCACTTAGGTCTTCAGGTTTGTGCAGAAGGTACCTTAATCACTTGGCCATTTTAAAAGTTCATTAGCTTGGGCTCCTGACTCTATAATTTGAGTTGAGATGCTGTTAGTGGTGTTTGGCACTAGAAAATTTAAAATAAATATATACTTGCAACCAAAACACACTAAAAACCAGTGAAACACATATAGTTTTTAAAAAACTAAATAAGAACATAAATTTGATTCATCATTGTGTCTTTTAGAAAGGTATAAAATATTCTTCAGTTTTCATTTTTACTTTGCAAGGTAAAGTTAAAAGCTGGTTCTTAATTTATTCAAACCAGCATCATTAACATAAAATGAATACAGTCTGCATATTAACTAAGCTAACTAATGTACCACAAAGAATTCCCACTTTCTCTCTAACTTCTGATTTTAATAGAAAATGAATCAAAAGAACAATGAAATATTTCTCTTTTAAAGAAAATATTAGTTTAAGCCAAAAGAATTCATAGAGTATATTGTAACCAAAGTATTATATTAAGGTTTAGTATTTATTTTAGGTCATGGAAAAGCTTGAGTTTGTTCAAGTAGCAAACCTCACATATTTCTTCAGAGCCCTCTGTTCTGTGTTTGCCATGTCTGTGTGGCTCCTTCATATGGGCAGCAGCTGGAGGTTATGCAACATCAAAACCATGAAATGCTCTTCTGCATAATTCCCAATACACTTCTTATGCAGAGCCTCACAGTGGTAGAGCCATGAGCTTAATTAAGTCTTAGAAAAATTATACATTTTAATATATTTTTTGAGAAATGACTTTTGTGTTTTTCAGTAATATCATACATCTGACCTATTTTCTTTTATTTGTTTGAAAATAATTTTTTCATGAAATATATTCTAGTTATGATTCTCCCTCCACAATTCTTCCCAGACCCTATTCTCCCACCTTTCTTCCTATCATCTCACTCTCCTTCTTGCTTCTCCCCGCTCCCTACCTACATAGCCATTCAAATCCATGCCCTTTCCTGCTCTTTCTCAGAAAACACACAGGCATCTAAAAGAGAAAAAATAGTAAATAAAAGAAAAGAAAAAGTAAACAAATATAAATAGGAGAAAGCAAAAAAAAAAAAAAAACAGAAAAAAAGAGAGAGAGAGTCAAAGTAAAAGTCCAAGAACTATACATAGATGCAGAGAAATACACACATTCACAGTCACATAAGTTCCATAAAGACACAGAGTTGGAAACCATTACATTAGTAAAAGTCCTGTAAAGATGAAAGAAAAAGAAAAAAGATCCCAGACAAAGCATCAAAGCATTATTACACACACACACACACACACACACACACACACACACACACACACACACACAATATCATTGAATTCATTTTGGATTGGCCATGGGCCTGCCCTTAAGTGTGGATTGTATAATCAGTGAGTTGCCACTAGAGAAAACAAATTTTGTTCCTTTGTGAGTGGTTATCAATTGGAGAGTTTCAGGGTTAGGAATGGAGGCTTATTTCCACTTTCCCTATCAGCAAAAGGATGCCATCTGGCTTAGACAGATGCAGGCCCTGTGCATGCTGACACAGTCTCTGTGAGTTCATATGTGTGTCATTCCTGCTGGGTCTGTAAAGCTGTTTCCTTGGTCTCTTCCGTCTCCTCTGACTCTTGCATTCTTTTCAACTATTCTCCTTCATTGCCTGGCCCTGAGTGGAGAGATTTAATAAAGATGTCTCCTTTAGGGCCAAGTGTTCCAACATCTCTCACTCTGAAATTTGCCTGACTGTGCATCTCTGTATTTGTTTCCATCTGCAGGAGGAAGCTTCTCTGATGATGACTCAGCATGATCTATGAGTATAGCTGAATGCCATTAGGGGTCATTTTATTGCTACATTCCTTGTGTAGTCTCCAGGCTCAACAATTTGTCTCTGAATGTCCAAGATTGAGAAAAGAGATACAGAGTACAGGCTGACCCTGTAGTCTTCAGGAGAGACTCAAATTTAGCAGCAGACTAGAGTTTATGTCTCAGTTATTCCCTTTACCCACTATGGAAGGTATTTTCATCTTAAAAGTGAGATAGATAATATTTGTCTTGGTTAAACTGCAATGACATACAAGCCACATGGCTTTTAAACAGAAGAGTTCTTTTTTACATTGGTTACACTTGTCGTGGGTTGTCTAGACTTTCCATCACATCTGCTGACTGTGACACAGGTGGAGAGAGAAACGACTATATTAAAAGGTGTGATTAACTGAAGCCAAGGGATTTTCCACAAATAAATACTTGAGTCCAGACATCCCAAGCCACTTCGATGAGCAACACTTTAGTTGAAACTCATCACACAACTCCACCCAAACGGTCTGGGGGATGTTAGAGAGAATTCCTACCACAGGTCTGGGGGAAAAAAAGATCTACAAAATTTAGTGCAGCCTGAAGACAACCACAGTCCTCTCAAGGATGCTGTATTAGCATACTTGATGTCTCTAGCACAGTGCTCATGACATATGGTAAACATTTTACTTACACTCCCTTGGGAACACAGCCATGGTATGAAGTGAGGATGAAAACATATATGAGCTGAAGTGTTTGTAGCTACTTTATGGTCTATCAGGTTACATTTCTTCAGTGCACATATTTTTAAAGTGCAGAAAATATCCATTTTAATTTTAAGCATTTAAAGAAATATCACCATGACCCACCACAATATATCAACACGAAACCCAGTAATTTAGTCAAAAAGGCTAGAAATTACAACTTTGAAATACTCTGGATATTTTCCAGATTCATGAAACCTAATGGAAAACATCTTCATATAACAAAGCACTCATTATTAGCTCAAATGAAGAAGTTTGAGCAATTTAAAAGATGTTCAATTTAAAAAATGTTTTGAGGATTAGACCTAAAAAAAATCAATTTTGTTGCCCAAAGGCCTATAATTATTTATTAGTAGAGATAAATACGTATTTATTAGTAGAGATAAACCCTGTCTATTTTCTTTTTAGTCTCAGAGGAAAAACAATTTCTAAAATATTCTGATGTCTAAAGTTCTATGCTCCTAGATTATTCAATTCACAGAGTGAATTTCCCATTATTAACAGTTTTCTTTGTTTGAGGTAGGGTCTTGCTATGCACCCAAGATTGTCACTTTTCTTCCTCAGCCTCCTGAGAGCTAAGATTATAGATAAAGACCACTATGTGTAGCAGGGATTATAGTTTATTTTTTAACAGCTAAATGCTTTTTTTATTATTAAAACAATTTTATTAGATACTTTCTTCATTAACAATTCCTTATACCCCCCCCCCTGCGCTGCCTCCCAACCCCCCACTCCTGCTTCCTGGCCCTACCCAAGGAGCTGAAGGGGTCTGTAACCCTATAGGATTACAGTTCTTATAAAGGGAAAACGTTTAGTGCTGTATTTACAAATATTTATGATTATAGCAAACACTGTTTCATTCTATTTGCATTTGTTGGATATGTACCAGGAATAAAGCATTGTGGTGTGTATCAGATAATTTTATAAGAGACATTATCTAATAACAGGCATCCTGGGCTTTTGGCTCACATAACCATTCTGTCTTCTCTTCTATTATTTTCACCAAGCCTGAAATGTAAGGGATACATTGCAGACGCATATATTGGGATTGACCCTGAGACAACATATTCCCTGGCTTTTCATCAGTTGTGGATCTCCCTAATAGTGTCTGTTTGTTGCAAAGAGAAGATTCTGTGATGACAAGAAAGCTACACATATCATTGAATGTAAGGATAGGTGCTGAGAATATATTCAGAAATGTTATTAATTTAGGCAAACATCAGTAATGTGTGCTCCTCTAAGATCTACAACATCTCCAGTCATGGATAGTTGGCTAGCTTTACAATACTACCCATNAATTCCTTTCAGCTCAGGGGCCCTTAAGTTGTTGATTATCCCCAAATGCTACTGTTTCACCACTATGGATGTCTTGCAACTCCAGTCACTGTTGTCATTCACAGGCTTGACAACAGGATAGGGCTAAAGATTGTTCTTCACTATTGGCAGCTCATCTTCACCTTCAGATACTGAGAGCCAGGAGGAATCAAGCTGGAACTAGTCTTCAGTCACCCTTGAGAGGCTAAGTTGGTCAGGATGAGTGATGAGCAAACATCAGTAATGTGTGCTCCTCTAAGATCTACAACATCTCCAGTCATGGATAGTTGGCTAGCTTTACAATACTACCCATAAATTCCTTTCAGCTCAGGGGCCCTTAAGTTGTTGATTATCCCCAAATGCTACTGTTTCACCACTATGGATGTCTTGCAACTCCAGTCACTGTTGTCATTCACAGGCTTGACAACAGGATAGGGCTAAAGATTGTTCTTCACTATTGGCAGCTCATCTTCACCTTCAGATACTGAGAGCCAGGAGGAATCAAGCTGGAACTAGTCTTCAGTCACCCTTGAGAGGCTAAGTTGGTCAGGATGAGTGGTAAGGCAAACACTGACACATCAACTCTGATGGAAACTGTGGCCAAGCAACTTTATTTTGCCTCTTCTTAAGCCCAGAGACCAAAAAGTATCAGGAGGTATCATCACTATATGTGCACAAAGACTCTCAACAGTTTTATTTGTAGTAACCATACATAGAAAATAATCAAAATATAATTAAATATGCGATATATCCATGCCATGAAATACTACATAGTATTATAAGCTAGTAAACAATTAGTATTGAAAATCTGACAGAATCTCAAAGAAATTATTCTGAAAGAAATTATCTATCTCAAATGGTCAACACCACCCAGCTTCATTAACATAGTGTTATTGATTCTTAATAACACGGTAGTGATGAAAACAGATTGATTGTTGAGAAGGATTAGAAACAAAGTTCATGAGAAAGATGACTCCAGTTACAATGTGAAATATTGAAGAAATTTTTGTATTAACTCATTGTATTTTTGCAGTGATTATACAAATCTACACTTTAAAATAAGTATATATTTAAATAAACTGTTACTAAATATGTAATGAGGTACTCACACAGTGTAACTTATTAAAATAAATAAATAGAAAGCAGAGTGCCGAAATTAGTTATCCAATGCCAAGTGGATAGCCCTGATATTATATACATACAAGCTGCATTATATAGACTGAGCAGTTTGCATTTACACATTTTAGTAATATATACACATACATGTATATATAACAGCAATGAGGTCATGAATTTGAGAGAGAGCAAAGCAGAGGGTGTGGGGGAAGTCTTGGGAGGAGAAAAAATAGAATGATATAATTATATTTTAATTTAAAAGAATAAAAATATTAAAAGGAAGAAAAGAAATGAGATCTGGTACTGGAGAGATGGTTGACTGGCTAAAAGTGCCTGTTATACAAGCATGAGGAGCTGAATTTGAATAAAAATCTAGCTATGGCCATGGCTGCCTATAATGCTAACACTGAGGAGGAGAGACCAGGTACATGATGCTGCGATTGCTGCTCATTCTACCTTGAGGTTCACTGAGAGATTATTTTCAAAAGACAAAGACAGAGCAAAACATCTAACTTGTCCTCTAGTCTCAATCTACTAGCATGGATATCTACAGAACCCACACAACATGCATTCAAAATAAATAACATTAAAATAAACAAACGTACTGGAATTATAATAAAAGCTTGGAATTGTGATGATAATGTTCCAAATATCATATAATCTATTGATATATATTGATATAATGATAATCTTCTCATTTTAACAGTAAGATAAATAAATAAATTAGGTATTACCATTGGGGAAAATAGATGAAAAGTACTTGTGACCTTTCATCAGTTTAGTATATTTCAATAATCATAAGTTTTTTTCATTTTTTTTTTTCATTTTTTGTTTTCAATGCATCCTGATAGCAATTTTCCCTTCCTCTATTCTCCCATCGCCCCACCCAGTATCCTCCTCATGAGCCTTCTCCCCCAGTTTCACTCTTCCTCCATTTTCCTACAATGGTAAGCAGGCTAAATAATTAAAAATATGAAAAAATGAAATCATACAATTAGCTTTAAGTACACATGTAGAAGTTGAAGCTGAGAACATAAGTTGGCCAGAGTTGAAAATGAAGTGAGCCAAGAGGATAATTTGAATAGGCATCATGCTTACAGTATAGTGAGACTAGAGAACTCCCTTGAAACAAATAATCTGCAGTAATTTGAACCTTTGTAAAGAAATTAGATCTGTAACTTATATTGGAAAATTAGTTTAATAGTCACTCAAAAATAAATGACAGATTGCAGGTAATTATGTCATTTGGAGGAATATTGCCTCGAAAGGTGATACCATATGAAAATATATATGTAGTATGTTTTAGTTGTTTTATAGTTCACACTGATTTATGCATAAGTTAAATATTGTCAACAGTAACCAGTTTTGCACATGTCTTTAGTGCAGTGAGCAGATTCCTTCTCTAACTCTAGTGCTTCTCTGTTCTTGCACAGATGCCTACTATAAGGCATTCTACAGATTTACCATGAATATTTTCATAGTAATAATAAACACAATCACCTACTATAAAGGTTTGCTTTGAATTCTTTTGCAGTTGTTTTCAATGGATAGTTATATGTTGACCTTCTTTTTTGGAATTGATCTGTAAGGTTTAACTTTCAAAACTATTACTTTAAAAACCATGATAAGTATTACTAGAAGCAGAGATAAATTCCTTTGTAACTACGGAATGCCAACATGTGAAAATTTATCCATCCCCATCCATCGGCATTTGCAGTTTGAATCTTCAAGCACAGTATATCATAATGTCTTATATTATATAGTAGGTATATCAATGAAAGTGGGTTCTACTTTCACAAATGTGAGTGTACTGGCTAGCTTTGTGTCAACTTGACA
>NC_034593.1:102801651-102805501 GCF_900095145.1 Mus pahari | reverse complement strand
CAAGCC
Source organism: Mus pahari (assembly GCF_900095145.1). Lineage (NCBI taxonomy): Eukaryota > Metazoa > Chordata > Mammalia > Rodentia > Muridae > Mus > Mus pahari. The sequence goes on along the minus strand of NC_034593.1, from coordinate 102,805,495 downwards.
AGTAAAGAACATCCCTCCATGGCTTCTGCATCAGCTCCTGCTTTCTGACCTGCTTGAGTTCCAGTCCTGCATCCTTTGGTGATCAACAGCAGTGTGGAAATGTAAGCAGAATAAACCCTTTCCTCCCCAACTTGCTTCTTGGTCATGATGTTGTGCAGGAATAGAAACTCTGACTAAGACAGTGAGTGAGAGGCAATAATGGCGATGCAGCCATTATCCTGTAGGCAGAAAAAAGAACGGGGCTACTCAGAACTATCTTCAGTTCTAAAAGTATGGTGATACATAATGAAATCCACAGGCCATTAGTAGCAATTATGAATATTTCTCTAAGAAGAGATTTGTTTCCATATAGAACAGTAGAAGAAATCCAGTGGCCAGCAAGATGCTTTCTCCTGAGTTGATTATTTTCTGTTGCCTCTTGAGTTTTGTACCATAATACTTGACCTAAAAGATTAATGAATTACAGTCTCAAGCTTGTGACCTTACAAGGCTTTAGTAATGTCATAGGTCATTGTCACAAAGATAAGGGGGTAAGTAGGATTTTCCAGTAAGGCTTGATTGTCTACACATTTAATTGATCTCCAATCTGCCCCTAATTTCAGAGCATCTTCAAAAGGCTGGACTTCTAAGTCTAAAGGATGTCTGTCTGCAGTGTTTGATGAGGAAAGAAATGCTTTTGTCTGGAGAAGTTTCTACTCCAAATTCTCACAGTATGAATTTCATTAGGATGGGAAAATACAATGACTCCGAAAACAAAGATTATTTAAGCTTAGACAATTGTAAAATCTGTACTAGTTCATAATTTTTGTTAGTTTAATTTCTCCCCAGGCCTTCTTTTGTTTTTGAGTGAATACTTGCTAAAAGTTATTAAAATTGTGGTTTTCTAATTTTTTCTCACTGACAACACCACCTAAAACTAAATTTAAATTTCAAATTTAAATTAAATTAAAATAAATAATGAAAGGGCTTCCAAGTAGAGTTTTTAATGGCAGATCACTTGTCAAGCTGTTCCTCCATGGGGGTGAAGGCTGCATATTCCTCAATATAGGCACAGTAAGATCCTGAGATGTGAATTTTGAAGAAAGAAAAATATGGATTTGGGTTGTATTTCTGGTATTCATTTGCCTTTACAACAGATAATATTTTAAATGTTGATTTCATTAGCTGTAAAGGTACTGTATTGAAAAAAGAAAAAGAAACAAGAAAGACTGAGGTCTTTTACAAGTTCATTTTGACAAATTTAAATGGATTAATACATGCATGACATGACATTTTATCAAATATCTAATATTACTTAATGTCCTATTCAGGATTTCAATTGTTGTGATGAATGAAACAACATGACCCAAAGCAACTTGGAGAGAAAAGGGTTTATTTGCCTTATGCTTCTACATCACAGTTCATTAGTGAAAGAGGTCAAGGAAGAAACTCAAGCAACAGGAACCTGGAGACAGCAGCTGATACAAAGGCCACGGGTGTATCTTGCTTATTGGCTGGCTTCTTTCTTGATAGCAAGAGAGGCCAGGTACTATAACTTCTCCTTTTTCCTAGAATACCTTTGCATGCCCCACACCACTGATCTCCTCGGGGTTTCACTGAGAGAGAAGGCCATTGAATTTTGGTTGGATTTATTTTCCATCTTTTCATGTACAACCTTTCATCCTTTCATGTATGTGTTATTTACAAGTAGTTTCTAACTCCTGCTCATTGGTTTAATCAACATAATGTCAACATAGTGTACCAGTGATATTTTATGGAATCAGTATAGAAGTGATCAAGATCCTTTCTAACTATATGAAACAGGGCTGAGGAGTTAATACGTACTTGAGGTTAAATTATTTACAACTATAATGCTGGCTTGGCCAACTGAAAGTAAACTGTTGCTGCTGCTCTATTTTTGAAATTTAATTTATATTTAAACCTAAGTTTATGCTTCTGAATTGTACAAATATGTAAATACATGTCTCACAGAGTATTGTTTTTACTCTTTTAAACAATTATTTTTAATTTAAAAAAAATCATTAGTGAAAATACCATCATTGATAAAAATAAAGACTTAAGGCAAGAAAGTACATAGGAGTTTTTAAAGAATGTCAGTCAGAGTTCCAATTATGTTTGCTGTTTTAAATGGCATTATGTATATATGATTTCTTCAAAGACATGGAGAGAGCAATACTTAATTTCATACTGAAGAACAAAAAACCCAGTATAGCAAAAACAATTCTTAACAATAAAAAAACTTCTGTGTAAATGTAAATAATGGAGAAGTGTCACTCTTTCTCCACATCCTCGCCAGCATATGCTGTCACCTGAATTTTTGACCTTAGCCATTTGACTGGTGTGAGGTAGAATCTCAGGGTCGTTTTGACTTGCATTTCCCTGATGATTAAGGATGTTGAACATTTTTTGAGGTGTTTCTCAGCCATTCGGTATTCCTCAGTTGAGAATTCTTAGTTTAGCTCTGTAACCCATTTGTTCCCCAATTTTTATTAGGTATTTACTTCAGTTACATTTTAAATGCTATCCTGAAAGTGCCCTATACCCTCCCTGCACCTACTCCCCTACTCACCCCATCCCACTTCTTGGAACTGATGTTCCCCTGTACTGGGGCATAAAAAGTTTGCAAGACCAAGGGGCCTCTCTTCTCAATGATGGCCAACTAGGCCATCTTCTGCTACATATGCAGCTAGAGACACGAGCTCTAGGGGTACTGGTTAGTTCATATTCTTGTTCCACATATAGGGTTGCAGACCCCTTCAGCTCCTTGGGTACTTTCTCTAATTCCTCCATTGGGGGCCCTGTGTTCCATCCAATAGCTGACTGTGAGCAACCACTTCTGTGTTTGCCAGGCACGGGCATAGCCTCACAAGAGACAGCTATATCAGGGTCCTTTCAGCAAAATCTTGCTGGCATATGCAATAATGTCTACATTTGGTGGCTGATTGCAGGATGCACCCCGGGGGGGGGGTGCAGTTTCTGGATGGTCCATCCTTTCGTCTCAGCTCCAAACTTTGCCTCTGTAAGTACTTCCATAGGTGTTTTCTTCCCAATTCTAAGAAGGGACTAAATGTCCATACTTTGGTCTTCGTTCTTGAGTTTCATGTATTTTGCAAATTGTATCTTGGGTATTCTAAGTTTCTGGGCTAATGTCCACTTATCAGTGAGTGCATATCATGTGAGTTCTTTTATGATTGGGTTACCTCACTCGGCTGATACCTTCCAGATCCATCCATTTGCATAGGAATTTCATAAATTCATTGTTTTTAATGGCTGAGTAGTACTCCATTGTGTAAATGTACCACAGTTTCTGTATCCATTCCTCTGTTGAGGGAGAACTGGGTTCTTTCCAGCTTCTGGCTATTATAAATAAGGCTGCTGTGAACATAGTGGAGCATGTGTTCTTATTACCAGTTGGAAAATCTTCTGGATATATGACCAGTAGAGGTATTGCTGGATCCTCTGGTAGTACTATGTCTAATATTCTGAGAAACCGCCAGATTGATTTCCACAGTGGTTGTACAAGCTTGCAATCCCACCAACAATGGAAGAGTGTTCCTCTTTCTCCACATCCTCGCCAGCATCTGCTGTCACCTGAATTTTTGATCTTAGTCATTCTGACTGGTTTGAGGTGGAATCTCAAGATTGTTTTGATTTGCATTTCACTGATGATTAAGGATATTAAACACTTTTTGAGGTGCTTCTCAGCCATTCAATATTCCTCAGTTGAGAATTCTTTGTTTATCTCTGTATCCCATTTTTAATGTGGTTATTTGGTTTTCTGGAGTCCATCTTCTTGAGTTCTTTATATATATTAGATATTAGTCCTCTATCTGATTTAGGATTG
>NC_034593.1:102795521-102801200 GCF_900095145.1 Mus pahari | reverse complement strand
ATTGGTCTACCTGTTTGTTGCTATACCAGTACCATGCAGTTTTTAATCACAATTGCTCTGTAGTACAGCTTTAGGTCAGACATGGTGATTCCCCCAGAGATTCTTTTATCCTTGAGAAGAGTTTTTGCTATCCTAGGTTTTTTGTTATTCCAGACGAATTTGCAAATTGGGTTATTTGATTTTCTGGAGTCTATCTTCTTGAGTTCTTTATATATATTGGATATTACTCCCCTATCTGATTTAGGATTGGTAAAGATCCTTTCCCAATCTGTTGGTGGCCTTTTTCTCTTATTGATAGTGTCTTTTGCCTTACAGAAGCAATTAAAAACAATAAATTCATGAAATTCTTAGGCAAATGGATGCATCTGTAGGATATCATCCAGAGTGAGGTAATCCAATCACAAAGTGTGGATACTTCATTCATTCTTAGAATGGAGAACAAAATACCCATGGAAGGAGTTACAGAGCCAAAGTTCGGTGCTGAGACAGAAGGAAAGACCATCCATAGACTGCCCTACCCGGGAATCCATCCCATATACAACCACCTAACCCAGACTCTATTGCATATGCCAGCAAGACTTTGCTAACCAGACCTGTGTGGTTCTGCCTGCAGAACCACTGTGGATCCGAACTGGAGGACGGGAACTCCTGAGAAGGAACAGGGCTGCGAAAGGAAATATGGGGCCTTGGCAAATGTCTGATCAAAGCCCAAATCTTTATTGTCAGGACTGGCTTAAATACAAGGAAGAGTTCCCAGCATTCCCCTGAGTCCTTTGAAGTTGCCACGGCGTTCTCGCGATAATGGGCAGTCCTGGCAGTGGCGGGCAGGTGCCGCGATGGCGGGCAGGTCCGGGCAACGGTGGGCGGTCCAGGCGACGGTGGGCGTTGACAGTGGGCGGTTCGAGGACGCTGTGTTCCGGCTGGTCTGCTGTGCTCTGGCTGCGCGACCCCCAGCATGCCTATAAAAGGCAGGACACCGTTTAGAGGGAGGAGCCAACACGGACCCTGATATAGCTCTTGTCACGATCGCCTGACTCGCCAGCAAGAAAAATGCACAACAGGATTCTTCTGCAGACGTTTATAACGGGTTTGATTGCTAAAGCAAAAAGACCCCGAGCCCAAAAACTGGGAATGCTTAAAATAGGCCTAAAAGGGATGTGTCACTCCATGATTGGTGCTCACTATATACCCTCATTTTCATGCTCTGGGCTTGAGCTGTGACTCATCTGTGCTGTTTGAGCATGTGCACAATAGTTGTCAGTTAGTTGGCCTAACTGACAACAACCCTCTTCGGGCACAGGCGCCATCTTGTAATGGCGAATGTGGCTTCCCACAGCTCTCTCTTGTGAGGTATGCCAATGCCTGGCAAATACAGAAGTGGATGTTCACAGTCATCTATTGGATGGAAAACAGGGCCCCAATGAAGGAGCTAGAGAAAATACCCAGGGAGCTAGCCTATCGGAGGAACAACAATATGAACTACCCAGTACCTCCAGAGCTGTGTCTCTAGTTGCGTATGTAGCACAGGATGGCCTAGTCTTCCATCAATGGGAAGAGAGGCCCTTGGTCTTGCAAAGATCATATGCCCCAGTATAGGGGAATGTCAGGGCCAGGAAGCCAGAGTGGGTGCATTGGGGAGCAGGGTGGGGGGAGCACATAGGGGGCTTTGGGGATAGCATTTGAAATGTAAAGGAAGAAAATATCTAATAAAAAAATTGTCTAAAAAAAAAAAGAACTTCTGAGGAAATAGCCATTCCTGTTTGGGCTGGTCACTGGACCTACTTTCCCTCAGTCTCTTCTCCACTTTTATCCTTGCAGTTCTTTTAGACAGGGATAATCCTGGGTCAGTGTTTTTGACTGTGGGATGACAACCCCATTCCTCCATTTGATGCCCTGTCTTTATACTGGAGGTTGATTCTACAAGCTCCCTCTGCCTACTGTTGGGCATTTCATGTAAGGTCCTTCTCTCTGAATCCTGAGCATCTCTCATCTCGAGGTCTCTGGTACATTCTAGAGTGTCCCCCTACCTCCTATCTCCCAAGGTTGCCTGTTTCGATTCTATCTGCTGGTTCTCAAGGATTCATTCCTGTTTTCCCCCTCCCAATATCATGTTCCCCCATTCCCCCCTTTCCCCTCTCCCACCCCGCTCCTTCCCTCCTTCTGCACCCATGATTGCATTCTTCTCCCTCCCAAGTGGGACTAAGGTGTCCTCACTTGGGCCCTTTGCCTTGTTATCCTTCTTGAGTTCATGATGCATTTAGAAGTCTTTGCTTCCTCTGTTTCTTCTAGCCCCCGTGACTCTCACATTTACCAGTCTTCACTTCTATAGAATTCCCTGAGCCCTGAGGGGAGGGATCTGATAGAGATACCCTGTTAAGGCTGAGTATCTTGTCCAGTGTGCGTCTCTAATATTGACCCTATCATCCTCAGGAGGAATCTTTTCTAGTTGGGTCTGAGCTAGGCATTGATCTATGAGTACAGCAGAATGCCATTACAGTTAGTTTATTACTATCTTCTTTGATGGAAAAGTAGTATTTGGTTTTACCTTGCATCCACAGATCATGTAGTCTCAGCGTCCTGTTCACTGTATCAGCACTGGGCATGATTTCATCATTTGAGGCCTTAAGTCAAATCAACTATCTGTTGGTTACTTACACAAGTTTTCTGACAGCATTAAACTAGCATACTTTTCAAGTAGGGCACCAGTGTACAGTGGGCGGTTTGTGGCAATTTGGTCTTTGTTTCTACTTTGGTTGTGTGCAGAATATCTTCCCATACCAAGAAAACACCAAGCAAGGTTTTCACTAGGTAGCCCTAGGTGTCTTAGAACTTGCTCTGTAAGCCAGGCTGGCCTAGAACTCAGAGACCTACCTGGCTCTGCCTCTGCTAGAAATGAAAGTGTAAGAAACTATGCCCAGCTTATTTGACACATTTTTAGGCAAGCAGACATCTGATTACAATGCAAAGCAAATGCCACCTGTAGATGTCAAGCAGTTTGGCAGATGATGGCCATCAAAACAGAATCTTTAACAAGTTCCTCTTTCCTACCTTCTTTCTACATATTGTTTACAGAAACTATGCCTCTTTCTCTTTTTAAACTGTATCTTTTCTTGTAAAGAGACATAAAAGTGAGTTTTGTTTGTGACAGAAGGCTTTTCAGAAATTGCCAATTCATTTACATGAAGTTTGCCTGACTCAACATTTCTTTGTAATTTATAGAGCCAAAAGTCATTGTGAGCCAAGTCTGGTGGTGCAGGCCTGCAATCCCAGCTACCAGGGAAGTTAAGCTGAAGGACATCAAGGTCTTCTTGTGCCTCAGAGCAAATTCAAGGCCAGTTTGGACAATGCTTCCAGTTATCTTTCTCAAAAGTAATATATGAAAAGAAGAAGTGCTAGGGTAGAGTTCAGTAATGTGTCACACCCCAGTGTGCACAAGGTCCTGAGTTCAATCCCAGGACTGAGAAAAAAAAATCACAGTAGAAAATAAATAGGCAGTCTTGTTCTGAACAGGTCAGAAGAGACCAGAAAGTGTTAAATCACACTCTTCAGCTCCGCACTGTGAACATTCCATCTGGGAAAACATGACTGACACAGAGGACAGACAATGAAACGTTACCCACAGCTAATGAGTAAGCATGGATTTATAGAGCAGCTAAGGAATCACTAAGCAACTGTTCATCTGTGTGGCACAGATGTGGACTGCAGGAACTCAGCGTACCTATGTGACCTAACAGGCTTCTTAAGATTTTTGTTTTCAGCTCTGTGAGCTCCGGGAAGAATGTTTGGTATTTTGGCCAAAGACCAAATTAGTCAGTAGCTTTGAATAAAGCTATGTTTCCAAAATTGACCCTGTAATAAAGGCAGAGAAGCCAGGAAAACGTACGACCAGTGATAATGAGGCTCATTCACCAGGACCTTACTTACTGAGCAGTTGCTCCCAAAGAACTTTCCAAAGGAAAAAAGTATGGAGCCTGCATGTTTTAAAAAGGCCGTCAGGTAGCATAGCTTCCAAGCAATTCTCGTTGGAGATAAAGGATATGCTTAGTTTCACAAGGTAGCTTTTTATTAACTCCCCAATAATTTCTAAATAATACTATATAATAGTAATTCAAGTTAATTTAGCATTCAAATAAAATACACATTAGATTCTGTAAGTGGAGAAACTTGATACATTGACTACTTCTTTAAGCTCAGTTACTGGCATTTTGTGAGTACTGATGTAAGGATAATACAGAAATATTCACTGTGGAACTAGAGTGGATTTTAGAGGGTGGGTGAGTAGAGCACTCTCAGAGGAGATGGGAGAGGGCAGATGTGGGATGGGGAGTGTGAAGAGGGGTAACTTGGGAAGTGGGATTTTATTTGAGATGTAGCCAAATGGAATGATTAATGGAAAAAAAAAAGAAATATTTGAAACTTTGAGGCCTGATGAATAGACTGTCACTGATGTATAGTTTCTATCATTGACTGAACAATTGGTGTTGTGATTGTTCTTTATTCTTCAAGATCACACACATATACATAAATACATACATGCATACAAACACACATATATATTAAGTGGTAATCTAGCTCGAGGCCAAAAGAATTGTTTAGAACATATTTTGTATTATGGTTCAAAATATCTCCTTTGAAGTTGGGTTTTCTTCCTTCTATCCAGAGTACATCAGACAGGAAATTTCCTAGACAGTATGTCCTGCTCAGAAAAAAAATTCATGGAAACCCACTCCAAATGTGAATTCATATATCTATTCAATTTTCTTTATTTTTCATTTTGACTTTTGATTTTATTTTTATACAGTATCTCTGTGTTGCCCAGGTACTCCCGTACTAAATATGCACATGTATATTCTTCTAGGTATATTTTCTAAAATGTCTAATAAATTCATATGGACTAATTTATTTTCTGACATCTCCTTTTTTCAAAGAAAATTTCCTTATATTATTTTCTTTGTAAATATTTTTTCATTTAAGACAATTTCTGGACATCCTTAAAGATTCCAAGAAATTTTGCCTGCGATAATTTCTCACTTCTACAGATCTACAGCCACATCATACCATTTATACAGTCATGTAATATTCACCTAACTATGCCATATTAGTCTTTAAAAAGACATTTTCTCCATTTTATAGCTGAGCAGTTTTTGAAAAGATCAAGCTTTTTACAACAGTGTATGCCATTGTTTTGATACATAGACATATATTTTATATGACAATTCTATTGAAGTGAAAAAATTTCTAAAAGACTCCACAAATTAGTGTTAAGTACAGACCATCTAGATTAACACTAGGCCAGTTAGCACAAAATAATTATAGCTATAGGATTTATGAAATTTCAGTTTTGTTCTTTATATGAATGTCACTCATGACTATTTTTGTGGCATATATAATCTTAGAAAATTTATTCTCAAATTCATGTGGCATCATCATTTATTATGTAAGTTTTCTGATTTTTCTTAACCCTGTTTTCCTGGGTTTATATATGCTACAAGACAATGAGAAAAGCAGTAATATATTTTAATATAATCTTTAGGATACATTATATTCAATGTGAATATGCTAGACTCATAATACAGAGGGAACACTCGCTCAAGTATTTTCCTAGACAGGTTTGTACAGAAAGGAAAAGAAAAGAAAAGAGAAGGGAAGGGAAGGGAAGGGAAGGGAAGGGAAGGGAAG
>NC_034593.1:102778580-102795116 GCF_900095145.1 Mus pahari | reverse complement strand
TCACTGATAGTGGAGGCTACAGCACATACCTCTTTTGGTTCTGAACATCACCCCTCCTTTTATTAAAAATTGATTTTTCTTCATGCCATATGCGTATGTGTGTATAACATCATATATATATATATATATATATATATATATATATATATATATATATATATATATCGTTTTATATATATATAAAACGATTTCCCTTCTGTCTCCTCCACATTCAATCATACCTTACCCTCTCATTCATAACAATACCCTCAAGGTTCTTGTGTATATTTGAAGTATGCATGGATCCAGTAATAAGAGAAAATATTTGTGTGACCATGCATATATGTCTATATGTATGTGAACCAGATGTTTATGTTGAATATTTTCCCCAGATGCTATCTACCTTAGTTTTGACACAGTCTCTTACTGAACCTGGTGCTAGACTTGTTGGCCAGGAAGATGTAGGATTCTCCTATATCCACCTCCCTAGTGCTGGGATTGCAGGCACTCACTGTTGGGCCCAGCTTTGTATATGGGATCCAAACTCAGGTCCTTGGGCTTTTTGTTACAAGCCCCTTAGAGGCTTACTTGTTTCTCCAGGATCCACTTAAGAAAAGAAAAAAACAGTTAATACTCAATTAGGTTGATATTTTTTGTATTCTTATATAACATTTTGTAAATTCTTATAAGACAAAATAAATAATAAAAACAAGACATTAGCATTCATTGAAACACTGTGGAAATTCTTAGCAAAAGGGACAAATACAATGTATTTTAAAGTTAGGCATTTAACCTTGCAGAGTTTGACCTTTTCCTGTTGATTTTCTTATTTGCTCTAAGTATTACTCAAGAATATTCTTCTCTTTCTTGTTCTACAAATATATATTTTAATAACAAATTATTCATTGCTCAATTAAAATTTTACTAGAATAGAAAATAGTTTGTGTCAGGATTCTTTTTTTTTTTTTTTTGCTTCGTTTCATTATTTCACTGCTATGTAGAGTCTCAAAAATGTCACTTTATAACCCTTAAGGCAATTGTAAACATGTTATCAAAGCATATGGGAATTATTAACTGCCAAAAACATTTCTGTTTTTAGACATTTTTCAGAACTCCTAGATTATCTGACTTCTAGAAAAATGCAGTCATCTATTTGTAATATGCAGAAACCAGGTCACAGAAGGATTTTTTATGTAGAAGAAAGTACAATACTATGGATTTAGTTACCTGCCAAACTCTTTAATATGTCAAGTAGTCCATCCACATGAAATACACAGGATCCAACAAAAATAACTGTTGCAGTATATGATGAAGAACATACCTTGTGAGAGAAATTATGTGAATCGTTGGAATACCTTTAAAATTAATAAAAGTTAAGAAGCTAAACTTAGAGGATCCACCATAAGCAGCAAAGACTTCTGGATTGCTTCCAAATACCCAACAGAATTCTTCCCATTACATATGTAATACATTGGTTCAGTTGAAAAATGTGATTTATTTATTTATCTTTAATAGTATTGCATTTGTGATATTTCACTTATGGGCAGTGGTGGCCAACATCTACACAAAGAAGCCACAGAGGAGGAAAGGAAAAATCCACATTCCATTACACAAATGCATGTTCCCTTGGCTTGTTTCCTAGAGCAACGTGGGTACAAACTGACGGAAACTTGCAAAGACTAGCCAGCCCTATAGCCCCAACCCCCCTTTTTTTAAAATTGATATAAGAAATTATATGAAGATGGCTAACAGTTTAAGGGAGTTTAAACAATGTTCTTTTATTAACCTGCCTTAGGTCTCTGAGTCTCCAGTTCTAATGTTGTTCCTCTATTATTCAAGATAGGTATGATCCACTACTTTTGGTTTTGATTCTTTTATTCTGAGTCATGGAGAACTCTCTGATGTTTTTTCTTGAGGAGGACCAGGCCCAATTAAACTTTAACTCTTCTAAGTTAGTTGACTGGCACATCACAGAGAATTATATTAACAGATTCTTTAACTTTCTACTTCCTTTTCATTTTTTCAGAATAATTTATTTTAAACTCAGACTTATACCAAGTGGGATAAAGTCCCTGTGTATATTTTAGTTGGGCTTGCATATGTACATTCACATTTATACTGAATATTCCATCAGGTATAAAATGAATTGGATCTTTAGAAAATATAAGAAAATATTCTTGTTTACCACTCACAAATAGATTTATGCATTAAATATGACATTTTGATTTTAAATTCATTTGAGTGTGGTTTTAACTAAGACTTTTGAATATTTATAAGCATCTCTTAAAAAATGATATCTGGAAGTTCAAGGTAACTCCTACTAGAGTGCTTCTGATTTTGTACTTCTAAGTAGTGAATTCTGACTCTGAAATATTTCTACAATCTTTGTTAAGATCCCAAGTGTATCATCTAATTTGAAACAGACTTGCTGCTGTTTTCAACTACATTCAGTTTGTGGGTTAAATACATGAGATAGAAATAACTGAACAAAATGTGACTTTCTGAGGCTAGACATTCCAACTGGCTCTCTGCAGCCAAGAATGTAAATCTGGTAAGGATTTATAAACCATTGTTATTTTGAAAGTAACGATAGACGAGTGTGCATACTGAGTTTACATATTAATTTGTTAATTTATATGAAAGGTTGTGTTTGATGAAGAGTAGATTCAGAGACTCTTAGATGGAACTTATACACAGGTACTTTCCTTCTATTACATAAAATTTGACACACCAAAAATAAGTGTAGGAGAAAGAAATGTGGGTTCGTTTCCTTCGCTTCCTCCAGCTGGTAGCCCCCGATGTCTCTGATGTCAGCCATTTTATTTCAGTTGGAAAGGAAATAGGAAATTAATGTGAGTGAACACACACACATGTTCAAAAAGAAGATTCTGATACAGGATGTACATTTTGTGATTAATAATAAGACAGCATTCCTAGCTTTGCCATTCCAGCCCAAACTAACTTGCATTTCTATCTGAGTAACCTCACTGGAATGTCTGATACCATTAACCCTGCATTGAAAAGTGTTGCACAAAGACAAGTGAATTGTCTTCTGTCTGCTTTAGGTGACATGATCAGTTGGTCATCCTCATCTGGGTGAAGCATCACAGGGAAATGAGTCTTGTTGGAGGAAAAAAAAAAGTCAAATAAAACTGAAAAGTTCTGGTAACAGTGAGTCAGTGAAGCACATTAAACACAGAGAAACACTGAACTGCAAAAAGAGCAAACATTAACTACTAAGATAAACAAATAGGGTGCAACATACAAAGGAAGATCTATAGCCATTTCTCCTGTGGAAAACAAATAAATCAATAGTGGGTTCATAGCTGCCTGCCTATTCTCTAACACTGAGACAAGAAAGCATATATATAATTTTATTCATTTGTCTTTTTCCTCATATTGAACAATGCTACAGTAGCCAAGATTGTATGGTACTGTAAGATACAATGAATCTGGGCACTGAGCTTTTCTTACTCCACATGAGAGAAGAAAGATGATTTGACATTCAGTGTTTTGTGTAGACTCCATCTACATTTCCAACTGTGCTGACTCATTTCCCCAGCCACATATGCCATTTTGACATTTAGGTTTCTGGGATAAAGTGTTATAGACTGGTTCACTGTGTGCTCTTCTCTGTGCCTCAGATGTAGACAGAGTAAGCATGATGTCTAACAGTACAGAATGAGCAGCTAGAAATTTTGGCATGAGAATTTAAGGAATGAACCACAAAATGTCATGTCCTTTTCCCTATCATGTTTCTTTTCTTAAGCAATGATTCAATCCCAGTTCAGCACTCTCTTCCGAAGTCAGTTGCAAGGGCTTTCAGCTTCATTCATATGATGTACATAACTCAGATCATAGGTTAGGAAAAGTGCTTATACATTCATCTATTGTAACTAAACTTTTAATTATTCTGTCAACACATTATTGTTTTTCAATGTGTTTCTGTGTGTGTGTATGCTATATTCATATATTACCGAACTGAATTTGCATATGTATATGTGTTTGGAGACCAGAGTTGGATCTGAATATTCCTATATTGTTTTTCAATATATCTTCTATCTATCTATCTATCTATCTATCTATCTATCTATCTATCCATCTATCTAGTTATTTGATAAAGGCTCTCACTGAAGCTGGGGCTTATTGTTTTGGCTAAAGATTATGGTGAGTGTTGGGGTTACAGATAAACCATACCTGGCTTTTATATGGGTACTAGGCATCTAAACTCAGGTCGTAATGCTTCATTATCAAGCACTTTACTCTAAACATGATCTCTCAACCCTTATTATTTTCATTAATTTGCCCACTTGAATATACTCTAAAAGAGAATTTTTAAGTATTTTTAGTATGTGACTCTGAACTCTTTTACAGTGTTCATATATGGATGTTTGCCCTATTGTGATGCCTGGCTTGAGTCTCTGCTATTTCTGGGTTTAAGAATGTACCTCTGCTCAAGGGTGGCCAGTGTGCCTATGCAATGAAAGAGGGATAAAGTGAAGATTAGGACTCTATTCCCTTCTCAGTCAACTGCTCGCCTAAAATCCTGGATAATCCTTGACTTGGACCCAATATTGATTCAGCAAATGAGATTCAAAGCAAACCTCTGCACTAGACAATATGAGCCCATAGACCAAGCGTTCCTGGGGTGGTCCATTAAGAAGCCAGAGAGACGGGTGAGGGGAAGAAACACGGCAGAATAGTGTATTGAAGCTTATAGTAAGTCTACTAAAGGCTCTACAGGTTATAGAGGTTATGCAAGTGAGGTCTTCTTAGGAGTATGAGTTCCAGGAATGAATACTTGAAGGGAACGCTGCAATGCAAAAAAGGACACGCATGGTGTCCCAGCATTTGCAAGGTGCAGGCCAGAGGTTTTGGAGTCAGAGTTATCCTCAGCTGTACAATGACTACGAGGTTACATTGGGGTCACCCAAGTGCCTGGGGAGAGAGAGAGAGAGAGAGAGAGAGAGAGAGAGAGAGAGAGAGAGAGAGAGAGAGAGAGAGAGAGAGAGAATTAAAGAAAATAAAAAGAAACATAAGCTAAGACCGCTACTCTTCTTGATGAAGTGCATTACTGAAACTTTTTGAGTAGTTGTAGATTTAATCAGAACTATAATTTCAGCTGAACAATTCAAAGAAACTGATGATGTTATCACATTTGCCACTCAAGCTTCTAGGACAACCTAAATAATCACTGTGAGGTCTTCTAAAGCAGACAGACTTCGTATGGATTCACAAATGCACTTTCGTGTGTTCATTAGCATTTCTTTCTTTGTGGTTTATAATGTTATATCTAAGCATATATTCTCAAATTAAAGCTTATAAAATAGCCCCTTACTTATTTATGACAAAGTTTATGATTCACTCATTTGCTATAACTTAGACCAAATTTCTCTACCATTTTCACCCCTTGAAAATACAGCAGTCACCTTTTTGGTACTGAAAGCATACTTTCTTTTAAAGCTATAAAGCTTCTGTATTAATAGAATCCCAAACATTCCATAGTGGTGGCTCAACATGCTGAAATGTGAGTTCAGAAAAGCCATTTTGATCTCTACTGTTTACCCTGACTTTCAGTGGGGGATACTAAACAAGGGTCTACAGTTCAGTACTTGAATCTGTGGTCCACTTAGGGAACCACAGTGAGGGTACCTGGCATCGCTCAGAGGACTGGGGAGACAGGCAAAGGCTTGCCCCTGACATTTTTCAAATGATTTCCTAAACAGAACCCTTCTATTCAACGTTTTGAAAGGAGGTTTCAGTGCTAACAGGGTGCAACTCTGAGTCCTGTTAATGTGGTGGCAAATGCAGTTGGTGAGGGACAGTGGATAAATAAGAAAAAGAGACTTGGAGAAAATAGGGGTAGAAAATAGACCATTGATGACAAAAAAATTCTTTTAATTAAGGGTCTGGCTTGATAGTTTAATTTCTTGGTGGGGAGGAATCTCATAGTATCACATTGTTTAAGCCTGGAAAGGAACAAAATACATTGTTAATCCAATCACTGAGTTTAAATTTATGAGAGTAGCAGTTTTCTATTTCAGTAGGAGAAGTGATCAAATTTTGCAAGATAGAACCGGGGAAGATGCAATAGCACCACACAATGCTCAGAAGAGCTGGACTGTTAGTGATAATTCAGTAATGCCTTCTTTTCACAGAGCAGGAAGTTATCTTGTGCTGGAAATTTTATAAGAATTGAATAGTACACTCAGAGAGATGTGCATTAAAGCAATTTCCTTAGAGGAATAATTTGAAGTGCCACAGTAAATCATGCCACAGTCAGCTCTTCCTTTATGGAAAGAAGCTCTGTAAGTCACCCACCACAAGGTAAAGGACCTTTGCATGATCCATGTTCTGGCATCTTCCATGATATACAGTTCATTTTAGGAACTCACATTCAGCCAAATAAAAATGCTGATGCTGAAACAGAAGTTACTATGCAGCAGTCACTCAGCCACCAGGGGTAGAAGCACAGGATGTTAGCCTAAACAGGGCTCTTCCTGACCAATGTCTTTTTTCATCATGTTATAAAAACGTATGAAGTACACCTTGAGAAGAAGAAAAAAAAAAAGACAAAAGAGGCAAAGCAGCAAATGAAACACTGTTTTCTAATTCAACCATGGGAAGGACATATGGTAACTGGGCCTTGGATAGCAAGGGCTCTTTCATCTGCTGACCTGCACAGCATTATCAGGCGACAGACAGGCTCATTAGCACACTGTTATCAACTTACTGCAGCCAATGAAAATTTCGCAAATACCTAATAGTCATGGTGAATGTTAACAGACTCAGGCAGGACGATTTAAAACATATTATATTCAAGTTCAAATTTCTTATTACAAACTCTTACTCTATTGATACGAGTGGCTGGAATTATCATGGTGGATTTCTCTTTGTTGGTTGGTTTCACTGCAATAGTCCCTGCTTTCAGACCTTGCCAGTTCTGATAAGGATACAAATATTTACTTGGCTTAAGTGCAGGAAAGCAGAATGAGGATTTTTATAACACACTTTTTTTTTCTCTAGAGAAACAGAAAGAATAAAAGGGACCAAATATTGAGTTTAGAATTTTCTTAAGACAAGGTGTCTTGCATTCAGGACTTGCTTTGGACTTGTATATAGCTGAGGGTAATGGTGAACATTGACCCTCTGCTTCTTCCCCAAGTGCTGAGATAACAGATGTGTACCACTATACCTAATTTACAAGGAGCTGGGGTTTGAATCCTAGGCTTCATGCATGCTAGGCACTCTACCAACTAAGCTACATCCCCAGTACATAGAATAATATTATGTGTTCTGTCGAGAACATTAATAGATAATCATGTTCTATAGTTTCTCCAGGAAAATAAAGAGGTTATTAAAATGTGATTTTAATAATCATAGAATACCTTTTAGCCAAGACTGAGGCTATTGTTTGGAGCCAGCTTGGCTACTAAAGATTCCTAGGCTAACTAGATCTAAATAAATAAGGACACCTTGATGGAGAAAGGGAAGAGGAAAGAAAAAAGGAGGGAGAGAATGAGAGTGAAAGAGAAAACAAGATACTCATGCACAAGGAAACACACACACACACACACATATACACAAGCACAAAGAGAAAGAAAAAAGACTTGTTCTGTCAATTCTAAATGAGTCAAGATATACTACTTTCTTGTTTTTTTTCTTTATTTTGATTTTTTTCTTCTATTTTTTAAATTTGAGAATAATACATATAACAAGATGTAGAGAATGGTACAAAGCCAACAACACTTTGAATACATCTGAACAGTCATGGTATAATTAGTTCTGCTCATTTAACATGGATAAAAACAAGGAGCAGAGATCTGAGTAAAATCAGAATTCTCGTTTAAGTGTAGAATGAACAAGACAGGCATTTCTTGCCAAAGTTTATTTCTTTTTTGCTAATTTTACCGTAAAATACAGTGTAATAAAGACCATGAAGACACTATTCCTTTGGTCTAGATATAACATTTCTACAGCTCTTCTTTATGTGAAATAAAAATGTGATATTGAATTCTTGAATCTATTATTAATACTACAAAAAGAAAATGAAAACAATAAAATATCGACATCCATTATTTTGCTAAAAGTAAATTGAAACTGAATCTTTTGTGAAACTGTTAAAAGTGTATACTTCTATCCATCCCATGAAAATCACATGGAAAAAAATGAAGTGTGTCTGTGTCTTTCTTTACTAGAACTACTGAATAAGCAATCCTGATGGCAACAGTGACTGGCTCATGGGTTAGGATGCTTCTATAGTTCTTTAATTCTATAGCCCCTTGTTACATAATCTGGTATAATTAATAATGAATTTAAAAAATTACATCTTAAATTAATATCATTCTTTCCTACAGTGACAGTTCCAGTTGTGAATGACTCCTTCTTCCTCTTTCACAATCTTTATCTTCCTGTGTTCGGTTTCCTCCCATTAATATGGACAGGACCTGTGACTTTCGTCTTATGAGTTGAACCAGAAAAGCAGAGCAGACCTACTCCTGGAATCTCAAAGAAATTGCAACATGTGCTGTTGCCAATACACTCACTCCAGGGACTCTGCTTACTTTCTTAATAAAATATGAAAGAATGTAAAAATATTCATGTAACATGTAACTTCAAAGAATTGCAAGAGACCTGATATTTGTAGAAAAGCAATTCTAATGCACACACACACACAAAAAAATAAGTGGGGGCTTAAACTTTATCAGTACTGGGACATGATTTCTACAAGCAATGTAAAGGAGTTGGAAATATGATCTTGAAACTTCCAAATGAAACTCAGCCCTGTCTAATTCTGAATAGAAAATCCAGCTGAGATAGCTGTTGCGAATGTAAACATGTTTTTAAGCTGTTCGAGTTGTAATAATTTGATGTGCAACAGAAGGTAATTGATGAAGGAAGCAGCCTTTCAGTCATAACTTTTGTAAACTCTATATTAGAATGTTCATTTCTCTTGATAATATGTTGATTTATTTTATAATCAATAAATCTTTTTTATTGTTAAATACTTCTGGATATTAAGGACACAGAGAAAAACACACAAAATAAAATTTGTATGCTTTAATGAAAATATATCAATGGCATTTAGAGTCATCATTTATTAGGTAGAATATTTAAATTATATTAAGCAAATAGTTAATGAACAACCTTGTACAAGAAAATTTGGAAAACTTCTTTCATCTATGTTTCATGAGGGTCTTGACAGAAGGAAAGAAATTAGTATCAATTTGGAGAGTTTGTTCTGACAGTTTAAGAAACATACCATGATCCATGTTATGATCTGGTGATGCCTTTGAAAACAGTTGGGAAGACATTTACATAGTCATCATTTTCAACATGATAAAGACTCCTGTATACTATGAGTTTTCTCTGGAAAGCTAACAATTGGAGTAAGGATGGATAGATGTCTAATTTAGAGAGTGACAGGAATAAAATGCATACTAGAAGAGCAGCCAGAATGACAAAATTGCAAATCTGGGAGAAACTGCAGTGTTTAATGAACTGTAGAAAGTGAATTTAACCAGAGCTTAAAGATTAAGAAGAAAAAAGTCAAGACTGGATAAGTCAGGAAAGACTCAGCCAATACGCCCTCTTATGCCCTAGGGATGTAACACTAACACAGAAACACAACATCCCTTTATTGAGGTGCTTCCTGGGTTATGTACAAGATGTTAAGAATTTTAGGAGTATGGCCTAATAGCAAAAGGAAACCATTGCACTATGAATAGCAAGCAAATAAGACTATATTTTTATGAGACAGCTGTTTTTCCATTAAGCTTATTTTTAAAAGCCCATAAAAATGTTTATGAGTAAGTAGGGATGAAGAATGTTTCTCAATTTTCTGTTGATTCCTCCCGGAATACGATAGAATAATAATAGTGTCCTCACTACTATTTATTTGAGATTAATACTCATAACTTACCAATAAAGGTGGTTACAACTATTTTCCTTTCTTTCTTTTTTATGTTTGTCATATTAAATACAAAGATAGGCTTGGTGGCAGAGATAAAGCATTCAAGTAGATGCCCCATAAACAATGTTGGAAGGCACAAAAGGCAACAGCGACATAGAGGTCAAAGAGAGAAGATGAAAGAAGACATATGTCAAACTCATGGTGTACCAAAACATTAAACATCAGCTGGAAGCAAATAGAGTTCCCTCTTTTAGTTAAAGACTTATGTCATAAAGTATGGAAATGACAGGTTCTGTCTTCAGGACTATGCCAAGCTCACACCTGGATTACAGAACTCATTTCTAAGGTCACCATCTTAGAATTATGTAGAAAAACTGGATAGAGTTCAGAGAAAAATAGTGAGAGTGATTAAAGACTTGATTCTGATATATTTATGAAGGGAGATTAAAAAGTAGAACATGCTTTAACAAAGTCCATGAAGAGATAATGCTCATTAATCTCTTAAAGATTTCAAACGATAGTGAGCATGGAGAACAAAATTATTATTTGCTTGAAATCGAAAAAGAGAGAAACGTTTAATCATAGCCAAACTGCTAGAAGTGGAGATCCTTACATTAAAAACATCCATTTTCTGGAATTCTATAGAATATTATATATGGATAAAATACCACATGCACATGCTAAAAATGTCTACAAGTGTTTCCTTTAGATAAATATAATTTTCCAAGGACAGAAAGATGTATCTATTACTATTGTTATTATTTTTTATTATTGGTCTGTATCATAAGGTCAGAGAATAATTTTGTGGAGTTAGTTATTTTCTTCCACTTTATTTTTTGCATTTATTTTATTTATCCTATAACTTTATAATATAATTTATTTCATATTATATATTATATATAATTATACTATATATGTTTATTAAATATAATTTATTTTATTTATCCTTATAACTTCATGCATAAGCACTGTACTTGGTTCATCTACATTGCCAACTCTTGCCCCTTCAGTTTCTGCTGCAACCTGTGAAACTCCCTCGCAAATTCGTGACCTATTCTTCTTTAATTATTATAACTGTATGCATATAGACAAACACATATGTATATAAATCAACCTGCTGAAAACATTTAGTGGTTTTTATGCATGTGAGTGTGTGTGTGTGTGTGGGTGTGTATTTAGGGCTGACCAATTGACTGATATTAGGCTGAAATTAGATAAGGAAGCTGGATTCTTGGAGAAGACTTCTTGGAGAAGAATCAGAAGACTGATTCTTCCTCTCTTTGCTTCCATATGCCTAAAACAGTATAAAATCTCTCATTAAAAAATTGCTCTCTTCCTTCTTCTTGATTTTCATGTGTTTTGCAAATTGTATCTTGGACATTATTCTAAGTTTCTGGGCTAATATCCACTTATCAGTGAGTGCATATCCTGTGACTTCTTTTGTGATTGGGTTACCTCACTCAGGATGATATCCTCCAGATCTATCCATTTGTCTAAGAATTTCATAAATTCATTGTTTTTAATAGCTGAGTAGTCCAAAGTGTGGATACTTCATTCCTCCTTAGAATAGGGAACAAAAAAAATCCATGGAAGGAGTTACAGAGACAAAAATTGGAGCTGAGACAGAAGGATAGAACATTCAGAGACTGTCCCACCCGGGGATCCATCCTATAATCAGTCACCAAATGCAGACACTATTGCATATGCCAGCAAGATTTTTCTGAAAGGACCCTGATATAGCTGTTTCTTGTGAGGCTATGCCAGTGCCTGGCAAATACAGAAGTGGAGGCTCACAGTCATCTATTGGATGGAACACAGGGACCCCAATGGTGGAGCTAGAGAAAGTATCCAAGGAGCTGGCAGGGTCTGCAACCCTAAAGGAGGAACAACAATATGAACTAACCAGTACCCCCAGAGCTCATATCTCTAGCTGCATATGTAGCAGAAGATGGCCTAGTTGGCCATCATTGGGAAGAGAGGCTCCATGGTCTTGCAAACTTTATATGGCCCAGTACAGGGGAAGGCCAGGGCCAAGAAGTGGGAGTGGGTAGGTTGGGGAGGGTATAGAGGACTTTTGGGATACCATTTGAAGTGTAAATGAAGAATATATCTAATTTTAAAATGCTTTCTTTTGCAGCAAATGAAGACTATCATAGAATTCTACAATTGATCAAATTGCAAAGAACAACCATGTATTGTCCAGTGCTGGTTGATACATTCACCATAGAATTTGTTCACCTAAGTCTCAGGGACCATCACTGAAGAAGGAGCAGAAGGAATGCAAAACCCAGATGCTCAAGATAAATGTTCCAAAATAGCCTCCTCTGTGCATGACAGGGAACCTGAACCTATGAAATAGTAAAATATTAGTATTCATGAAATATTAAAAATATGCTCACCTACAGACCTAGACAATGATAACACCAATTCACACCCCAATGCTGATGGACAAAATCTCACAAGGCCCCACTTCAGATAAAGAGCTACAGGTAATTATTTTCCCTTCAATTTTTACCTTGGTTTCAGGGATCAAATTCAGGTCATCTTGCTTATATGCAAATAAATTTGCCAACTGAGCAATCCTGCTGTCCTCTCAAATTTCAAAAACAAACAAGTATATTATCACAAGTCAAGACAATGATTAAAAATTAGAGTCTCGATGATTATGTACAATGTCATGTTATCAGAAAGTAAGAAGGTATCCTCAAGATTGTGCCACAGATTCCGGAACTCAACAATGATCAACTGCACATAATAAGCATAGCCAATCCATTTGAAAATCAAGTTCAACAACATATAAATGCATAATGTATTTCAATAAAGAGTAGAATATTCCATGAATAAAAATTCAGTTGACTATTTTAAAATTTGACAATTTATTTTACAATAACAACAGCCTAAACAAAACAAAAATTATAATACTGCTTCCATAATGAACTAATGTTTTTAAGTGTGACATCAGAAAATAAGATACTAAATGTAATGTTCACAATGAAACATTTGCAGGGATTCCATACAATTATGAATCACTGGAGCCCTATGGAAGAGTTAGGGGATTAAAGGCCTTCACGGAGATGGCAACCCCACAGGCAGACCAACAGTGTCAAATAACCTGAACCACTGGGAGTTCAAAGAGTCTGAGACGCCAACCAAAATGCATACAGAGGCTGGTCCAAGCCCCTCCACCTTGACATATATGTAGCAGAGGACTGCCATGTCTGGCCTCACTGGGAGAG
The DNA here is from genome assembly GCF_900095145.1 of Mus pahari. Lineage (NCBI taxonomy): Eukaryota > Metazoa > Chordata > Mammalia > Rodentia > Muridae > Mus > Mus pahari. The sequence goes on along the minus strand of NC_034593.1, from coordinate 102,781,988 downwards.
GATATCCTAATCCTATAGAGACTTGATAGACCAGGAAGGAAGGGAGATGGGGGGGGTACCCTCTCAGAGGTGAGAGAGATGGCACATGGGAGGGGAACTCTATGAGGAAGAATTGATGAGGGGAAACATTTAGGTTGTAAATAAATAAATAATTTTTAAATGTTGAGGAAAAAGAAGGAAGTTCCATATTTACAACTTCTACTCATCATTTGAATATAACACTTAGTCAATGTATCATCACAATGAAAAGGAAAAGAACAACAATGGAAAAAGAATGTCTGTTTACTAATGGATGGCATTAGTGCTTACATGGAAGACAAAGGGTATTTTCCAAAGTATACCTGAACTAAAAGTACTTATATCAAGCTTACAAGAAAACACAAAAATGGTGTTTTTCCCTCCTCTATATAATATCACATGATTTGAAAAATAAAGGAATTCTAAAAATACATTTAGCTTGTATTAAACATTTATTTACTGGAGATAGAGAGATGGCTTAAGGATTAATTAAGAGTTTGTGAAGATCTTGCAAAAGAATGGAGTTCCATTTCCAGTGTGCAGGCCTTGCAGTCCCAGCTGCGTTGTAACTCCAGCAATAGAAGATCTTGTTATTTTCTGGCCTTCATAGGTATTTACATCCCACATGCATGTGTGTAAACACACACACACATACACACACACACACACACACACACACACATAAAAATAAATACAAAAAATAAAAATATGCTTACTAATAAAGTTCATGAATCTTTAAACACTATAACATTACTACAAAGCATACTAAAAAGTATTTAGTTAATAAATGGAGACAATATTAGCAGGAATTTAATTCTTTCAAATTAATAATCTCAGTTAAGATCCAAAAATGCCTTCAATATATAAACTGATAAAGATACTTCTATGATATATATTTTTGAATTACATAAAATAGTCACAAGAAAGCAACCTTGAAGAAATGAGCATGTAAGAAGACTTAATAATATCTGATTTTATGACATTTAACATTTGCTGCAATAAAAATTGGAATTGGCATTGAAATACACAAGTAAACCCACAGGAAAAAAATAAATTGTTCAGAAACATGCAGAACACAGATGGATAGAAGAGAGAGAGAAAGAGAGAGAGAGAGAGAGAGAGAGAGAGAGAGAGAGAGAGAGAGAGAGAGAGAGAACATTTACAAAGGAAAAAACTCATTCAATATGTACAGGAGAAAAATTTAAGTAAGTGTAGAATATAAAAATGAAACATCTCCCTACACCCTTAGGTGAGTAAGAAAAAAGTAATTAAAGTGACCCAGGTGCTCACATGTCAGGGACAGAAGACAACCTTGGGTTTCAGTTGTCACCTTCTCTCTTGTTTGAGAAAGGGCCTCTTGTTTGTCACTGTCTGTGCCATGCTTTTTACTAGGTAAATTTCCAGAAAGTTGGTCTCTCCCTCTAATTTTGTTGTAGGATAGTTGGGATTAGAGGGGCAAACTGCCATGATCTGGTTCTATAAATTCTGGAGATCTAACTCATATTCCCATACTTATACAATGTTTGGTTGCCACTGAGCAGTCCCCTTCAGCTTCATGTTAATTCCTAGACACAAAAATACTAGTTATTGAGGGGAAACAGGGCAACAGTGTAGATTACAATTAAAATAGACTAGCAAGAATTTAAAATTTAGCCACATAAGAGTAGAAAATATCTGCCATTCATATGGCTGATGGAAGTTTTGTAAGCCGGAAATATTACAAGAATTGCATAAAACGATGCTAGGAACATAAATATCATCACTGCATCTGCACCAAAGTAGGTGAAATACTTGAACAGAAGTAAGAGTGGCATCTGAATAGAAAAAAAAATAGGGCTATGTTTCATTGACTGTCAAATAGAGATTCAAAGCCCAATGTGTGACTATAAACCTATCCTGTGGCTGATTCTGGAAACAGCAACCAAGAAGACAAATGTTAATGAAGCACAATGTATGTAAGCTATCCAGTGCTACCAGAGTTAAGCTTTGCCCTTTGGGACTATTGCTTGCATTTTAATGGACCTGATGTGCACTTAAAGACTCAGCAATTCTGGCCTTATCATAGTAGCTAGGGATCTTTAGAGAAACAGAACCAGTAGAATGCACAAAAAATTGCAAGTGGGAGGAAGCAGGCCTGGAGGCACACACCTGTGATTGCAGCCTTTGGTAGACTGAGGCAGGAAGATTGTTAATTCCAGATTAACAGTAACTACACAGAGCGACCCTTTCTCAAACCAAAATAAAAAGTTGCTGGGTTTATTGAATTAGTTTAAGGATCAGCAGTCAGACATGTCCACAATACCAAACTATATGCACAAGAGCCAAGAAAACCAGTATTTTAATTATATAAACTGTTTTGCTTATTCACAGGTCTCATGTTTCCTTACCCTATTTAAATTTGTAATGTGCCTGATAAACAGTAAAGATTTTAGATGGTATACCATGTGTCTTCAATATAAATGCTAAATGGAAAATAATGATTTGTGATTAAACAAAAAACTACATCATGACAAGACCTAAGTGCATGTGGCACGATATAGTGAAAACGTTATGCAGAGTGTTATATTTCTTCTCATAAGACATTAATGTCTTCTATGTGAAAAGGAACAATGCTTTGGTAACAATAAGTCTGAAAATGATATTTTTACTTATAAAAAATTGAAATATTTCATAACGTATTTCATGTCCTTGATCTAATGCCCCAGATGTTTGTGCCCATAGATAACAAATTTTGTAGAACCTCATGGAACAAATGCTGTCTTATAATAGCATTTACAAGTGTTAGCAGAACCAGGACCCACAGGATGATTCAGAAATACAAGAGATGAGGGCAGTCTGGAACCTCCCTTTATTCTAGGTATTAAATGGATCCCCATATCGAGCACCACCTTTTCTTACTCTACTCTTGCCCTTGGAAAGCTGACTGAAAATTACAGGGATTGGTTTCCTTGCCCCTGGCTCATTTGAACTAATGGATGTACCAACAGAAAACTGGCAGATGGAACGAGAGTACTTGGCTCCTGTGGATTAGTTGCTTACTTCTATTAAGGGCACAGTCTTTTGTCACCTCTTTCTTGTTAAGCTCTGCCCTCCTTATTTTTCAACAACTTAGGATGGGGGGAGTGGTTCTCACTGTCCTTACAGCAGAGTACTAGAATATCCTAGATGACATCCCACCAGCCTACTTCACATGTATAAATGGCTTCTCAATTTGACTCCTTTTAATTGCTTTTAGGAATGCTACTTCTTTTTGGCAGAGTTCTGACTGATAAAATTGTTGACAGAAAGTCTTCAAGCTTGTGGTAGGCTCTTGTTCCTTTTAAAGGTTTGCATTATTTGAGTGTGTATGGGTGAGTTTCTGCATGCACATGCCCACTTGCAAGTGCATTA
>NC_034593.1:102753206-102778320 GCF_900095145.1 Mus pahari | reverse complement strand
TTGAGTGTGTATGGGTGAGTTTCTGCATGCACATACCCACTTGCAAGTGAACGTTGTTGAGAGAGTACCACAGAGGCCAAAAACGGAGCTGGAGTCCCTGTAACTGGGATTGCATTCAGTTGTGAGTCTCCTGATTTGGAGCCTGTATCTCAATTCCAGTCCTCTGATAGAGCAGTAAGGGTTCTTAGCAGTTGAGTATTCTCTCTAGCTAAAATGTGTAGTAGTTTCATCATTATCCTTCATATAAGGAAATAACCAAGAGAAATCACTGAGAAATAAGAGAAGTCATCATTAATTTAAAAACATAACAAATTAAATTATGAAAGCAGTATACACTATGTAAGTGATAGAGAATTTCACACAGCTTTTGCAAGAAAGGTTTGATTAGCAATATTAAACTCAGAATTGTTTATATCAGTATCTTATTGTCAAGATCATAAAGTCATATCCTTCCATGTAATATTGAGATATTTGGTAAACAGCAGTACATCATTCATACTTCACTATATCTCTCCTTAGCAGTTCTCATGAAATACACTAAGATTTTTACCATCTATCCTTAACATTTGAGCAAATTGATCCTTTGTCCTCAATTCAAAACATAGATTTATCTACTCATGACTTCATAGCTACTCAATTGCAAAGACTAAAGTTCATACAGTTGCTAGAACACCCTAATTAACAAGATTTGTGTTATTTCATGTCTCCTGACATGAATCTCTCTTATTCTGTTCCATCCAAGTCAGTCCATGTGCATGTGGAAAATACAGGGGATGCACCATTTCCATGGTTTTTAATTTTTCCACCATGGAGTATCTTCCCCTGGAAAGCATGTATTGCTTATCTTCATCTACTTTAGCCTTAGGGCAAACGTTATCTTTTCTTGGAGCATTCTTGACCATTTCTTTAAAATTTCACTTCCCAAACTAAACAGTGATACCATTAAGTGGGTAAAAGTGGTGCTTGCTGACAAGTCTGAGGACTGGAATTTTATCACAGGGATGGACATAGTGGAAAGAGATACCTACTTCTGTAAACTGTGGTCTGGATGCCATATATATGTGCTGTAGGATGTGCATACACACAGAGGAAGAAAAAAACAATCAAATACAGTAAAATGACACTCAAGCACAATACTGAGGTGGTCTTTAATGACCCTAAGGGCAAGAAAGTGATAATGAGAAAATGTGCATCAGAAGACCATCATTTATGCCTGAGTTATGGTACTATGAGCCATGCAGAAGTAAATGTCAACCAACTGGCAAAAGCAATTGTTAAATATATGCAAATGTATATTCATGAATGTTCTATATGTGGACATATTAAAATAGAAATAGACATACTATGTAAAATAAATAAATAAATAAATAAAGTTTCAAAATTTCTCCTGCATGTACAATGGCTACTACCCTTCCCTAACTTTCAAGAGAGCACTTTTTATTATTCAATACATTATACATTCTGTTTTCAGTCTTATTTTTGTTGCTTCAACTATGATAGATTTTTAAATTTGGTTTCTGCTTTCCCATCTAAGCTTAATCTACTGCTAAAGTGGCTTGCATGTATGTTCCTTATGCTCCTTGAAAATGGAGCTCATAATGGTGGTGGGCTCAGTTTCTAGAGTGTTTGCTTAGCATTCATCAAAGTCTAGATTTTATCCCCAGCACTTCAGAAAACTAGGTGGCTAATGCCTGTAATCACAGCATTTTTTTTAATTAGATATTTTCTTTATTTACATTTCAAATATTAACCCTTTTCCTAGTTTCCCCTATGAACCCCCCCCCAATTCTTTCCCTCCTCCCGCTGCTCACCAACCCATTCACTCCCACTTCCTAGCCCTGGCATTCCCCTATACTGGAGCATAGAACCTTCACAGGACCAAGGGCCTCTCCTCCCATCGATATCCTACAAGGCTATCCTCTACTACATATGCAGCTAGAGCCATGAGTCCTATCATGTGCTTTCTTTGGTTGGTGGTTTATTCTCAGAGAGCTCTGGGGGTACTGGTTAGTTCGTATTCTTCCTCTTATGGGGCTGCAAACCTCTTCAGCTCCTTATGTACTTTCTCTAGTTCCTTCATTGGGAACCCTGTGTTCCCCAATGTGTGTGTGTGTGTGTGTGTGTGTGTGTGTGTGTGTGTGTGTGTGTGTGTGTGTGACAAGTATTACAGTAAAATCTTTTAAAATTATTCATAATAGTCAGAAACTGGAAACAACTCATGTATACCTCAACCAAAGAGTGGATAAAGAAAATGTGATTTACACATTATAATTTACACAATGGAATACTACTCAGCTATTAAAAGCAAGGACATCACGAAGTTTGCAGGCAAATGGGTAAAACTAGAAAATATCACCCTGAGTGAAATTACCCAGACTCAAAAGGACAGGCATCATATGCACTTACTGATAAGTGGATATTAGCCATAAAATACAGGATACAATGTACAGACCCAAAAAAGCTAAATAGCAGGGAGGACCCAAGGAAGGAAGCTTGGAGTCTCATTCAGAAGGGGAAATAAAGTAGTCATAAGAGGTGGGTGGAGGAATGGAACTAGGGGGAAGAAGGGATGGGAAGGAGAATGGATATGGGGGATCAGGTGTATGAGACCCAGGGAAAGAGGGCCAGGAGAGCAAATGGAAATTGGCAACAGACTTCAGGGAGAGGGTGAGAAGGAGGGGGCAGCTCTTAAATCTGGGATGAGGGAGGCTCTCAAGAGTCTATAGGGTTGGCATTACTGAGACTCCTAGCAGTGGGGTATATAAGGAACCTGAAGTGTCCACCTCCTATAACTAGGCAGAACTCCCAGTGAAGGGATAAGGACACTAACCTACCCACAAAACTTTCAACCAATTTTTTTCCTGCCTTCAACAGCAAGGACAAACATGGGGCAGAGACTGAGGAATGGCCAGCCAATGACTGGCCCACCTTGAGACCCACCCCATGAATCAATTCATGGCACTATTAATGATACTCTGTTATGCATACAGATAGGAAGGTAGCATAACTATTCTCTAAGAGGTTTCACCGAGCAACTGGCTGAAACAGATGCAAAGAGAGACCTTCAGCAAAACATTAAATGAAACTCAGAAGTTTGCTAAGTCTTGAGGAAGGGTTGGCAAAAGGATTGGGAGAGGGAGATGGCCTCCGAAGGGATAGGGACTCCACAAGAAGACCAACAGAATAAACTAACCTGTATTCCCAGAGACTGAACCAACAACCAAAGAGTATACATGGGCTGGACCAACCACACCCTCCCCCCTCCCATGCTCCATATGTAGTAGTTGTGCTGCTTCTTCATCTTCATATAGGTGCCCATGGAGCCATGGATGTCCCTGACTCCATTGTCTGCTTGAAGATCCAGTTCCCCTGTCTGGTCTCATTGGGAGAGGATATACCGAGTACTACAGTGACTTGAGGCACTAGGATGGGCTGATAACCAGTAGTTGCCTCTTGTGTTTCAGAGGAAAAGGGGATGGAGGCATGGGGAGAAGCTATCTAAGAGAGAGACTAAGAGGAGAGTGGATCTGTGATTGGCCTATATAGTGAATAAATAAATTAATGGAAAAAATATTGTTTGTGGGGCAAGTGGAACCTTGTTACCAGACAAAAACGGGGAAGGTTGAGTAGACTCAGAAACTCCAGTAAATTCTCATATCTAAGAATGGTAGGCGTTTCATCTACCCCTGACCAGTTCCTGTCCTGGAGCACGTGACCATGATACCCCACATGAGGAGTGTGATAGATAGATAGATAGATAGATAGATAGATAGATAGATAGATAGATAGATAGATAGATAGATAGGCTGGCACAGAGGGTTTAGCCAGTAAGCTTCCATTCCCAGACATTTCTTCTTGCCAAAAGTATTTAATCTCTGGTCCACCATGAGTAAGCTGTATGCATCCACTTTCCACTATCAATAAACAGTTTGGAGAAGGAAGGCCTATTTCTCTCATCAAGAACCACTATGGTTCCCCTTCATCGTAAAGAGCCACCCTGCCTAAGTCTCCTGCAGAAGGCTCCTCCACACTCCCTATAAGGACACTCACTCCTGAGCTAAACTGGAGTCCCTTACCCTGGTCCCCACTCATCACCAACTTGTAGCCCCCATTCCAGACTCCTGGTTGCAGTTCCCAGCAGCATCTGGGCATCTGGGAGTTAGGGAACCCCAGCTTTGGCCTCTTCCTGCATCATTGTTTCTCACCTGAGCCCCATCTTAGGCTACATTCATAGCCTAGCACCTCTGCCTTTTGTCTAACTGAGCCGCAGTCACACCTTCCAACAGCAAGGCAGAACATGGAATCACAATTGATATTAGTTACAGTAACTAGTATCTCTAGTATCTCTAAAGGCTCCATGATTCAGGCACACAGTGGTTTTCTGGCTAATAATTGACACATGTTCCTGAAACGCTTGCTCCAAAACCTAGTAGTAGACTAAACAGACAGTCAGACTGGAATCTTTGGTTTTGATTTGTCAAAATGAAAGCTTCGACTTATTGCAGAGTCAGTAACACACACACACACACACACACAAATAGTAAATGTATAATATCCTTTTATTTGAGTTCCTATTAGGGAGAGCATTGAGTGGACAATTGAGAACTTTTATGGAAGCAGCAAAGGTTATCTACAGGACATTTAGCACAGACAGACTGAGAGCAATGCAACCCTGAAGCTGAAATGCGAGTTATGGATCTTTATCCTTGGTGATCACCTCCTTTTGTCTCTACCTGAAGCTTTTCCTTTCTGACTCCCCAACCCCTGTCAGGAAAATAGAGTATCTGATATTAAACTGCCTATATTTTATATCACTGTGTCTCCTGTTCATCGAACAAATGTTATATATTTCTAATACTTAATATGAAATATATAATATATTTACACCCAGGATGGCTAATCTTTACTGTCAAATTGACTGGAATCACTGGAAACACACATCTTTTGCATGACTACAGGGGTGGTTCTAGAGCAGTTTAACTGTAGATGGAAAATTTGCCACCAAAGTAGACAACTCTACCCCATGATTTGGGGTTGTCGAACAGCCCCATGTGAGGAGCAACAGTGTCAACTGGTCAGACTCCCCAGCACTCCCAGGGTCTGGACCACCAACCAAAGAGTATGCATGGAGAGACCCATGGTTCCTGCTGCATTTGTAATAGAGGATGGTCTTGTAGGATACCAGTGGGAGGAGAGGCTCTGGGCCTGAAGGGGTTCGATGCCCCATTGTAGGAGAATGCCAGGGCATGAAAGCACAAGTGGATGGGTGAGTGGGGGAGCACCCTGGAAGAGGCAGGGAGATGGGGAATAGGATAGGGACGTTCTGTATGGGGATCCTGGGAAGGGGAAAACATTTAAACTGTAAATCAAGAAAATGTCCAATAAAAGAAAAAAGAAATAAAGAATGAGAAAACAAGCTGAGCACCACCTATTACCTCTCTCTGCTTCCTGACTGTGGCTGCCAGGGGCCCAGCTGCTTCACGCCCCTGTTGCTTGGCTTTCCTTTGCATGGAGGACAGTACCTTCTAACAATGAGCAGAGCTAGAATAAGCCTTCACTACTTACATAGCTGCATTTAGGACAAGGAAAACCTTGGTTGATCCATACTTAACAGTTCATGACATATGTTCTTAGTTCAGTGGTAGGTGTCATTCAAGACAGAAACTTCTGGAGTATTTCTCTGATGTTTCATTTCAATTATATTCCAGCTGTATGGCAATGCTCTGACCTCTCCCCTCCTCATTAAATTTACAAAGCACACAACACATAGTTGTCAGTCTTCTGATTCTCCTTCTACAGAATTGTCATTCCTTTTCAAAGATATTAATCTGAGCCCACATTCTTTCTTTAATCTAGGATCTAATAATTTGACTTTGAAGTTGAGTTTTTCCTCATTCAAGTTTGGCACTTAAAGGAAAATATTTGGCCACATTCAAACCACTCATTTATTTCCAATACACACATACTTTATTAAATTAAAGCAATTTGAGGCCCTTTAAGATTATTGTCTTTATTTTAGGGAGGAAAGCTATCTAGAGGTATCATGTTAATGGAATTATGCCCACCTAGTTCAGGCAAAGGCTTTTAATGGAATGTTTCAGTGGTTGCATGTTATATCTGAGAATAACCCAAACAGGAATAAACATTAATAATTCATAACATGGTGTGGCTGATTTACTGAATAAAACAGATTTACTTATAACAATACCTATGAAATTCTTCATTTAGATTTCACTAAAAAGAAAAATTATTTAAGGGCCTTATGAAATAAATTCTGCATGTATTGATTAACAGTTAAATATGATTCTTTAACTTACTATAAATGAATACACACACACATATCTGTGTGTATGTATGTAGAAACACACATAGTCTACATATTCTACACATAGTAATTAGGAGTTAAATATGATTCTCTAAATATAAATGAGTTATACATATGTGTGTGTGTGTGTGTGTGTGTGTGTGTGTGTGTGTGTGTGCTCTTGCATATATAAAGAAAGTAAGAGAAGGGGCCAGGCATAAGACAGTGTACCACATATACTACCACATATATACCAAGGTATTCAAGTGGAGGAGGACTTTGGGCCTCCCTCTGTCATAGGAGAAAGGAAATAGAGAATGGAGTAGGATCTGTGTAAGGGCTTACTGAGAGGAAAGGGGAGGACTGATACAGGAATATAAAGTGAATAGATGGATAAATGTAAATAAATAAATAAATAAATGAATAAATAAATAAATAAATAAATAAAAGTTGGTTTTTCCCCCTCCAGTACTCAGCTCCTCTTGTGTGGGAAGCACATTTATCTGTTGATTCCTCTCTGTGGTCATTCATTCTGCTCGTAATGGGCATCCTTTCCTACCACATGCAATTCTAAATATCCTAGAAGATTGATTCCTATAGATACAACTTGCTTGATCACCCCTTCTGCATAATGAACACTGTACCTGTAAACAAGAATATTAAATGAAATAACATCCATGGTTGAGTAAAGATTACCAAGGAGTTACTTTGTTGACATAAAATGGTTTGAAAGTAAAAGAACAAAGATGGTGTGTAGATGAGGCTGAATAGAAAGCTAGGAGACATAGAATGAGAGTATAAACTATCTGTGATAATAATAAGGTGACATGCTGTAAATGTTTATTTAACAACAATATGATCTAAAATAAAATAAAAATTTCATTTAATGAGGAGACTGTAAGTTTAAATTTAACATTAAAAATAATATAAATTGAATATACATTTAATAAAAATAGATTAAAATTTAAAATTTATTAAAATTCCTCACCTTTTTTATAATGCAAAGCCTAGTATGTCTTAAATATTATGTTTTTATTTTTATTCATGATTATAATGAAGAATATTTATAAATCAGGATCAAAAGCTTGATTTGATTATGTATTAAAAGTACAAAAAACAATCATTGATCTATTGTATTTAATATACACATGTCCAGTACTTTCTATGTGTCAGCTTCTGTTTTAACAATGTCAACTTTATAAATGTTATCAGTTACCCTGTGAATTTTTATATGAACATCCTAAATAGAGACAATCTAAAAAATTCCAGTGAAAAGTTGACTTTATCCAAACATACTAATAATAAATAGTTATAAGAATTAGTCAAATGTTACCATAGCAAACTCAGTGGAATTTGTGTATGAATCTCTTTTCACAAAAAGCACACATAGTGTAATTCACATATGAATCTGTTAAGTCATACTGCAGTATGGTTGTTATATAAAATTAAGGCACTTCATAATTTGTAATGAATATTATCTTTATATTCAAAGGCTGTATCACATTGAAAAGTATATTGGAGCAAAAAATTCAAATAAACACAAAAAGAATTGGGTGGAGAGATAACTCAATGGTTAAGAGTACTTAATGCTCTTACAGAGAACTGTGGTTTGTGTCTAAGCACCCACATGGTGGTTCACAACCGCCTGTCCCACCATTCTAGAATATCTGATGCTTTCTTCTGACCATCACAGACATCAGGCATGCACAAAAAGCACATACATACAAAAAGATGACAATATCTTTACATAAAATAAAAATGAATAAATAGATTTTTAAAGTAGAGATCATTAACTCAAATATAAAATGATAGAAAATAAAATTCAACAATGTTAAAAAAAAGGATAACTACTGGTATAAAATATATATGGTATATATATGTATGATATATGTATACTATGGTATAAAGTGCTTCTAAAAGCAAATTATTTAAGTTGTGTCAAAGACTGAGGTACAGTATGTAAGAAGAAGACAGAAGGAAGCATTTTAGCAGAAATATGTGCCCTTCATGTGATTGGCAGAATTTACTAACAAACAGACTAAGAGGCTGTAGAAATATGGATGGACGTCAACTGGACCAAGCTTTACCTGGGCAAAGTAGGTGATGTGCTAACATTTGCTAAGGGAAAATCATTTGCTAAACTATCAAAAGATGCAGGCTTTCCAGCAAAAGGAACGTTTGTCTACCAGTTTCCAGGGGCAAAGTAGTCTAACAGAACTCCACTTTGGGTTTGGTTTACTGTTTCTGAACTTTGATTGCCATAAGAACTAGAAGTATCTTTCATCTCCAGCTGGCAAGGAAGCTACATCCCATTTTCCAAGTTGGATGGCTATAATCCTCATTAATGAGTCTACCACAGCTCACTCTCCACAGTCTCCAACTGTAGCCAAATAAGCAGCAGAACACCATGGTCTCTTCATCTTGATGCACTGCTTTTTCCCTTAGTCGCTACTTCATTTCTGTTCCAAATAAAAAATATTTTTGAAAAAATTAAATAAATGATGACTTTTGAAAAAAACCCATAAAGCTTAATATCTCAGATTGAAAAATACTAACTTCATCACAGAGAGGATGAGTGTAGAAGACCCCACATTATTGACAACATAACATAATACCAGTCATATTTTTACAGAAAACATCATTCAATATTGTTTTATACTAAATCAATACTAAGGCATTGATAAATAAATCATTGAGGGAGGAAGTGGTGAGTGTCTCAGCTCACTGGATTGCAAATTCTCAAATGTACCATCCGCTGCTCTTTTAATAATAACATAGGAGTGAAATGTGTTTTCCTATCCTTTCAGGGATGTTACTAATCATGCATTCCACACAAGCAAATCTGGAATTAACAATATTCCAAAAATGGGCTGAAAATGTCATCTGACTGAATATCTCATGAAAATCTAATAAAAGCAGATAGCTTTAGCCTTCATTTTAGAAAAACATTAAGACATTCACTCTGCTTCTGTTCATTGTAACCAAACGACTATTCCCATGTTGTTAATGACATTAAAAGATGGGAAATCACCCAATCAACTCCTGTCATTCTGTTTCCCCCCCTCTTAGGTGTTCAATGTAAGTTATTGTTGTTCTGAGAGAGGATGGCAGACATAACAGATGACAGCTGGACATGAATTTGGATATGAACTGTTGTCTTGGCACAGTACAGTGCATAACTTTGGAATTTTCAAGGACTTTTTATTCTTTTTTTTTTTTTTTTTTTTTTTTTTTTTTTTTTTTATCCTGTCAGGCCAAAATTATGTAGCAATGGTGAGTATTTGTGGTGTTTTGAAACAACAAAGAAGCAAGTTAACAGGGTATGTTTTCACATTATTTTTTTCTTTTCTACAGTAGACTAAACTACTGGGTGTGGTGGCTCGTGTCTGTTATTCTAGCACTGAGGAGGCTAGGGAGGCAGTTTGCCATAAGTTCTAGGACAGCCTCGACTGAAATGTGAAACTGTGAGTGATGGTAAATCTTGGTAATCAACTTGGCTGAATCTGGACTCCACAAATGGCAAGCTGCTAAGCTCTCCTTTGAGGGATTTTCTGGATGCGATTATTTGACCTGGGAACCCTGCCCCGCCCAAAGGTGGGCCACACCTTCTGATGGTAGCTCAGATGCAAAGATCTGGAAGGTTTTGCTTTCTGTTGCTTTTACTCTGCTCCCAAATTCCACCAATTTGCGGCGGCCATTACTGCATTTCCTCATTACTATGAGAACCTGCTTCTTCTGCCTGCCAACACAGACGGAAGTTAGCAGCTCTAGGGACAGATGAGGGCTGCTGAGACATTCAGGCTCTCCTGCTTGAGCGCCATTGTTGGACTACCCAGAACACATCCTATAAGCCGATCTAATAAATTTATTTTATATATAATATATGAATATTATATATTCAAATTTATGTAAATAAAGTGTGTCTCAGATAAACAAGGCTGGTGATATGACTCATCAGGTAAAGCTGGTTTTGTTTTTTTAGAAAGTATGACAACTTGAACTTTATCCCCAGGACCCAGTTAGTGGTAGGAGAGAGCGAAATATTGCTATAAGTTGCCCCTAACCTCTGTGTGCATGACTCCAACAAATGCATAAATGCAATAAAAGCAACAAAACAGAAAAAGTAGACACTGTTCCAACTTTACTATTTTCCCCATTTTAATCGTTGGCCAAATTTCACACAGCTCAAGCCAATTACAAAGACAAACTAGGATGATGTTTTAAATCAGTTTGAATTCGAACAGCACCAAAATGCTACTAAAATTTAACATAATTTGGTAAAAACCCAAAACTATAGTTTTAGTTCACAAGCTTTCTTCTTTCGAGTTTGCAATTTGTTCATGCAAATAATCATTAGCTTCAGCAGAGCTATATAAAAGTATCTTTAATATTTTTACAGTTTTAATAATTTTCTAAGTATCATATTAGCAAAATATATTTCTCTTGTTTTGTTTTGTATGTGATAAATTTACTAGCTCATTTAGATTTAGGTTCTTACTACCAATTATAAAACAGACCATCAAATATATAAGATTCAATGAAGTCTTTGTGCACTACTGTTATTGCAATGACTCATCTCATTGTTAGTAGGTAAAATGGATTAGGTAAGATATTGTAAGAAAGGAGGGAGAGAAGAAGAGGGAAAGAGATGGAGAGAAAGAAGTAAAAACAATATTTCAGAGCACTAGAAGTTCTTATTTAAAAAGAGTCAAACGGCCAGTGAGCCTTTGTGTATTCGATAAAGGTACGAACTAGAGGTAGGCATGACACATTTTTATTCAACATTTGCAATATTTTGGTAACCAGAAACAGAGTGCTCTTTCAATTCTGCATTTCATGAGTCTTGGTAGCTATTCCAGAAGTTCACAGAGCTTCAGAGATGCTGAGAATTCTGGTTTTCCAATCTAGTGACCACTTGACAAAAGCTTCACAAAGCGCAGGCGTTTAGTCAGTTCAGGCGTTCAGTCAGATCCACTGGATAGTGGATCTCTTTGTCTTTATTTCTGTCTAGTAACTGCTGTAGCAATTTCTGAAAGACAATCTGCCCGACTCAGAAGGTTGTGTGATTTATTTTTCAGTTGGAAGCTCACATTCCTTGGATCTTTGTGGGAATTCTTTGAGGCCTGGGTAAAGGCTGTGATACTCTTAAAGGTTCAGACAGACTATTTCCACAAGCTCAACCTTGGTCATGATAATGTGTGAACTGCCAAAACCTAGCTTAATTAATCTCTTAAGTACTTCAATAGGTTTGTTAAAGAGCCACTAGCATGTTTTTCTGACATTTTCTCTGCTGACCAGTGATTTTTATTACAGGTTTTGCTTGCTTAATAGTATTCAGTGGTGAGAATGAAAATATAAAGCAAGAGGAATTATAGTCATCAGTATTCGCTTTCTCATTTTCACTGGCATTAGTTGTCTAGCTAGACTTTTCTATAGTTTTTTTTTTTTTTTAAATAAACCTAAAACATCATTTCCCAGCAGGGAGTTGATTCAAATTGAGTCAACTGTAAATTCTGACAACATTCTCATATGAAATATGTTTCAGAAACCATAAACTTAAATTTTATCTCCTTTTAAGACAAAATTAGTTCTTGCCTGTGGGTAAGATGCTGGCAAGGATGTGGAGAAAGAAGAACGCTCCTCCATTGCTGGTGGGATTGCAAGCTTGTTCAACCACTCTGGAAATCAGTCTGGTGATTCCTCAGAAAATTGGACATAGTACTACTGGAGGATCCAGCAATACCTCTTCTGGGCACATACCCAGAAGATGTTCCAACTGGTAATAAGGACACATGCTCCACTATGTTCATAGCAACCTTATTTATAATAGCCAGAAGCTGAAAAGAACCTAGATGCCCCTCAATAGAGGAATGGATACAGAAAATGTNGTACATTTAAACAATGGAGTACTACTCAGCTATTAAAAGCAATGAATTTATGAAATTCTTGGTCAAATGGATATATCTGGANGATATCATCCTTAGTGAGGTAACCCAATCACAAAAAAAGTCACTAGATATGCACTCACTGATATTAGTGGATATTAGCCCAGAAACTTAGAATACCCAAGATACAATTTGCAAAACACAAGAAAACCAAACAGAAAGAAAACCAACGGGTGGATACTTCATTCCTCCCTAAGGAGGAATGCTCCCTAGAATAGGGAACAAAATACCCATAAAAGGAGTAACAGAGACAAAGTTTGGAGCTAAGACGAAAGGATGGACTATCCAGAGACTACCCCACCCGGGGATCCATCCCATCATCAGCCACCAAACCCAGACACTATTGCACATGCCAGAAAGGTTCTGCTGAAGGGACCCTGATATAGCGGCCTCTTGTGAGGCTATGCCAGTGCCTGACAAACACAGAAGTGGATGCACACAGTCAGCCATTGGATGGAACACAGGGCCCCCAATGGAGGAGCTAGAGAAAGTACCCAAGGAGCTGAAGGGGTCTGCCACCCTATAGGTGGATCAACAATATGAGCTAACCAGTACCCCCAGAACTCGTGTCTCTAGCTACATATATAGCAGAAGATGGCATATACAGCCATCATTGGGAAGAGAGGCCGCTTGGTCTTGCAAACTTTATATGCCCCATAGAGGGGAACGCCAGGGCCAAGAAGTAGAATGAGGATATCATTGTGTTGGGACAAATGTGTCAATATAGAAAAATATAAAATCCATGGAAAATATGGGTGGGGCGAGGGTATAGGGGACATTCAGGATAGCATTTGAAATGTAAATGAAGAAAATATCTAATAAAATAATAAAAAAAAAGATACCAGAAAAAAAAAAGATTTCATGAGTAGGATGCTGGACCATATCATGTCTTATTGTGCAGTCTACACTGTGATCGTGTTCATTTCCATTTTGAGTATGCTGTGAGATACAAGGCTGCACTTTTACTAGTGTTTGACAGCTCAGCTTTTTCTATTGTAAGCTTTCTGGTAAGAGTGTAGAATTGTCTCATTGTAATTTTAATCTGCATATGGTTGATGACTTACAAGGCTAACCACACTAAATATATCTATCAGCCATTTAGAAAACCACACTTGAAATAAGTTTGTGCATTCATTTACCTCTTTTAAAATGTCAAGCGGAGAAATGGTCCTTGTGCTAGACCTAAGTTCCATACAGACTACAGATGTAGCATGGAATTTCTTTATTATAACATGACTTTAATAGGTATTATTTTCTAATATTGTTTTAATAAATCTTTTTAAACATATATTAGGTTTGATAATCTTTATTTTTTAATTTGTCCTCAGGTCTTGAAGACAATCTTTCTCATTCCTCTGCAGGTGATGAAATATAAGAGTCACATGCTTCTTATTCCATATCCAGTGTTCCCAGTTAAAACAAAATATGCCACTACTTCTCAGTGTCACCTCTGCCATAAGTCAGATATTTTCCATGGATTTTATATTTTTCTATATTGACACATTTGTCCCAACACAATGATATCCTCATTGTAGAGTATCTTAATAAATCTTCCACTTGCCAGACCTCCACTTTTGTTCTGTAAGATAACCTTTGAATTTGAACTTCCATAGTAGAATCACCTGAGTCTTTGACTATGCAATCTGCTGGAGTGTTCAAGATCATCTTAGACCAATTTCTATTAGAATTAATATCATTGTCATGTTAACATTAGAATATTCAGTTTCTGTTTCCTTCATTAATGCTACAAATTATTGTGTAAATATTTATACTTTTGATGGTAGTTTCTTTGTATTTATTGTATAGTGAATTTTTTCTAATGACTATAATCAATGGATGGCAATAAAATTTATGTATAGTATTCTACAATCTACTGTTCTTGTTAGATTTTACCTTGTATAAGAATAATTTATTGAACACTTTGAGTTTGTTTACTTGATGGGTAGTCATTAATATCACGATATAAAAGGAAATAAGAAAGGATGGTAAATAAATTATTTTAAAGTCATTGTCTTTGGACTGGATGAAAGTGGGACACTGTCTGACTAGTAACCATAAGATTCTGTATGTCGATGTATCTCAAATTTAGATAAACAAGTAAAAAACCAGGAGATGAAATTAAAACATGGATTTATATGAGTACATCAGAAACATGACTCACCAATCTCTATTTATAAGCAATTCCCAGATGTTGTCATTGGTTAGTGGGCCACATGCTTACAAAACTATATGATTCACAAGAATAGGTGGGTAAAAATTTATAGAGTTTATAAAGTAAATGCCTTTGCTACTTATAAATTGGCACAAATATTGTTGTTGTTTTTTAATTTTTAGAATGGAATTTATTCAATTATTATAGATATTTACTACTGGTTTTATTGGGTACATACCAAAGATAACATTGCACATATAAAGACTGCAATATATTAGTGAACTCTGCTGGTTGGAATATTTCTTTCAATTCTCAGCACAGATAACAGTTGTGGCAATTACTCTAGATTATAAATTTAGTGGGATGTCATCTAAGCAACAAACCACTTGGCACGACGCATATACGAGTTTGCCTACACTAGGTTGATTGAGGTGGAAGCATCATTCCATGGGCTGAGTCCCAGACTCAATAAATGAAAGAATATGTTAAGCATTTATGACTCTCTGCTTCCTGTTTGCAGATGCCCTGTGACTAGTTGCCTCTAGCTCCTCTACCAAGCCTTCTTTGTCATGATGAAAATGTATCTTTTCTAACTATAACAAAGCAATCCTTCTTCCCATAGCCTAATCAGACATTTTATCACAATAGTAAAGAATAACTAATTGTGTTAGACAACGTTCAACTTAACAGGCTATTGTTTTCTTAATTATTTTTTTATTAATCGTTCCATTAATTTTCATCTCAAATGATATTCCACTTCCCAGTTACCCTCTCTACCAACTCCCCACTCCACCAAACCCCTATTCCACTTCTGCCCTCCCCTTCCTCTTTGCCTATATGAGAGTGCTCCCCCACCCACCCACAAACCTCCTCGGGGACCAAGGGCCTCCCCTCCAGCTGCTATCAGGCAAAACCATTCTCTGCTACATATGTATCTGGAGCCATGGATCTCTCCAGGCACACTCCTTGGTGGTGGTCTAGACTTTGGGTGAACTGGGTAGTCAGGCCAGTCTATGTTGTTCTTCCAATGGGCTGCAATCCCCCTCTGCTCCTCTGGTCCTTCTGAAAGCTCCCCCACCAGGTCCCCTTAGTTCTGTCTGGCAGTTGGCTTCAAGCATCCGCATCTGCATTGGTCAGTTGCTGGCCAGACCTCCCAAGGAACAGCAGCACTTGGATCCTGTCAGAGAGTACCTCTTGACTGCAGCAACAGTGTTGGGTTTGGTGTCTGCAGACCTGATGGATCCCCAGGTGGGGTCACTCCTGCTTGGCCCTTCTTTCAGTCTCTGTTCCGTTTTATGTTCCTGTTCTTCCTTTGGACAAAAACATTTCTGGGTTAAAAAACTTTGAAATGGGTGGGTGGCCTGATCCCTCAACTAGGGGCCTTGCCTATCCACTGGAGGTGGTCTCCAAAGGTTCTGTCTCCTCATTCTCTGTGCATTGTGGCTAAAGTCAATCCCATTGGGACCTGGGAGCCTCACATTTAAACAACCACAGGATCATCTCAGTAGATTCACAAAAATACAACACCCATTCATGTTAAAAGTATTGGGGAGATCAGAAATTCAAGGTGCATACCTAAATATACAAGCAATATACAGCAAACCAATAGCCAATATCAAACTAAATAGGGAGAAACTCTAAGCAATCCCATTAAAATCAGGGATGAGAAAAGGCTGCCTACTCTCTCCCTACCTGTTCAATGTAGTACTTGAAGTTCTATCCAGAGCAATTAGACAACGAAAAGAGATCAAAGGGATACAAAATGGAAGAGAGGAACTCAAGATATCACTATTTGCATATGATATGATAGTCTACATAACTGACTCCCCAAATTCTGTTATTTTTAGTGCACTTTTCAACACAATCGTAGCTCTGCTCCCTTCTCTCCTCCCAGTCCTACCCTTACCCTCTCTTCTTCTCCTCAGAGAAGGGAACCTTAGGTACCATTCTGCTCTTGACATTCAGCCACAGCAAGACTAATCACATGCTCACCATTAAGGCCAGACCAGGGAGTCCAGCTAGGGGAAGGAAATCCAAGGACAGGCAACAATCAGAGATAGCCCCCTTTGTTAGGGGACCTGCATGAAGACCAAACTTCCCATCTGCTACAAATGTGTAAGGACCTAGGTCCAGCCCCTACATGATCTTTGATTGGTGGTTCAGTCTCTGTGAAAAGCCGTGGGACCAGGTTATTGGAGTCTGTGGGTCTTCTTATAGTACCCTTGACCCCTCTGCCTAGCTTAGTCCTATCCCCAACTCTTCCACAAGACTCCTGAACTCTGCCTGATGTTTGGTTCTGGATCTCTGCATCTGTTTCTATCTGCTGCTGGATGAAGCCTCTCAGGAGACAGTTATACAGGGCTCCTGTCTGCAAGCATACCAGAGTAGCATTAATAGTGTCATGATTTGACTCTCTAACATGGGATGGGTCTCAAATTGGGGCAGTCTCTGCTCGATCTTTATTCTGTCAGTCTTTTGTCTAGAAGACAAGGTTCTGTGTATTGTCAAAGATTTTCTAGATTAGTTTAGTTTCTGGGCATGCCTGTAAGAAATTATGTACATTAATTCAAATGGAGATGGGAGCATCCACCTTAAGTACGGAGAATATCAGTTCCTGGGAGTTTTGGACAGCATACATAAGAGAAAGCAAGCTGAGCATCAGCAACAGTTCTCTGCTTCCTGAACTGCGAGGCGAAACAGACATTCTCTCCCTTAAGTTGCTTCTGTCAGACTGTTTTTATTACAGCAACAGGAAAAGGAACCAACATCTTACTTTTCCCCTATATTCAGGACCCTAAATGGAATTAGATTAACATAGTTGTTCAGTGTTGAGCCAAACCAGATCACATCACAGGTTTATTTTGATGCTCACATTGGTGTAATTAATCTATTTCGGTGGCATCATTTTTCATTGTTTTCTAAAGTAATAGTATAATTGTGCATAATCTAAACTCCCTTCACCTAAACCATGCACACCCAGACTCCTTCCAGATTACATCCTGGAATCAAAGATAGACTCTTTTCTAAACTGCATTGCACATTTAGATTAATTTGAAAGTTCTAAGTGAACTGGTGGGGAAACGATTCACTTGCATGTTACACTGATTTGGTACTAAGACTATCCATCACTTTCATTTTATCCTCATTTTGGTTCTGAAATTACATTTCTTGTTAATTATAACTGTTGAAATCTTCTAGGCCCTACCCAACAGCTACCTAGCAACAGCCAGGTAGGCCTGGCTTGATATAAAAGACACTGTTTGGCCTCCCTGTCTCTCCTAATCTCTGACTCTTTGTCCCTTTTTTCCCTCTCTCATCCCTTTCTCCTTCTCTCCTCTTACCCCTCTGCCCTCTCTCACCATGTGTTCTGGCTGGCCTTTTCTCTCTCTCTCTCTCTCTCTCTCTCCCTCTCTCTCTCTCTCTCTCTCTCTCTGTCCTTCTCTGTCCCCTCTCTTTCTCTGCCTCTACTCCCTTCTCAACTCCACTTCCATGTCCCAAAATACACTCTATTCTATGCTAGACCTATGGCTTGTCTATGGCAGGGTGGGGGAGGGATGCCTCAGTATGGGTCCCCTGAGGTACCTCCTCCCACCACACCATTCCTGGCTCTATTAAACATATCCTTGGCAAAACAACAGAAAACAAACAACAAAACAACAAAACCTAAACACAAAACAAAACAACAACAACAACAAAAAAATCCCACAACATTTTGTGATGTGACTTGGATTTACAAACTCACAGGTTCATGTTTTCTATTGCCACACAGACTTTCGAGCCATTGGATTGCTAGAGCTCTCCATCAAAACACTGGCAAATTGGTAAGTTTCCCTTGCACTGGTCAGTATAAACAGCCCCTGGTCCTAAGGGAGGGCTGTTGAGCTAGTAGTCACCTTTTGGTTTCCTTGAGGACAGAGGTATTCACAGTCATGATTGGCCTTCTTGCTGGCCCTTCAGTCTAGGATATCTTCCCTTGGCCATGCTCTTTCTCTCTCCTTGAGATAGTTTCTTTCCCTTTCTCATTGCTGGGAAATCCTAGGCCTAGGTAAAGTGTCCTTCCCACCTCTGGAACTGGCCTGAGCTCAGTCCCCAGTTCATCACTTGATGATCTGGTGAACTGGCTTGGCTGCTGCCATTCCTAGTTATTAATTTATATTTGAGACACTAGTGGGGGTAATTAATAACTTCTGCTCTCACTCATAAGGAAATGTGTTCATTGCTAATTCCAGACTCCCTACTGGGATGCCTGCTGGTCTTAAAGCTTCCAAATTCACACACTAAATTTGGCCCCAATACTCACTAGGTAATAACTCTGAATGGCTGCTAAACAGTGCTTTGGAAAATAAATAATAAAACTTACAATTCTTGCCAGCAATCCAAAAAGTGGATAGATTTCCTTGGGTGGAGAGAGGTACCCCCAATTTCCCATCCCCCACAGCTACATATTTCCATTCCTAACCCTCTGTACTTTTCTCCTCTCCCGCTCAGGTCCCTCCCTCCATCTCCTGTGATTATTTTGCTCCCCCTTCCATGTAGAATTGAAGCATCCACACTTTAGTCTTCCTTCTTCTTAAGCTTCATATGGTTTGTGGATTGTTTCATGGGTACTCTGAGCTTTTGGGCTAATACCCAATTATCAGTGAGTACATACCATGTGCATTCTTTTGTGTCGGGGTTACCTCACTCGGCATGATATTTTCTAGTTCCATCCATTTGCCTGTGAATTTCATGAATCACTGTTTTTATTTTTTTAACGTTTTTCTGAACATTTGCAGTTTATTGTACAGTGCATGATAACTTTTTTCACCTTAAGGATTCAGTTTACAAGAAAATTCTAAAACCACATGGCATTGTACTGTCTAACAAATTTATTTTTAGCACCCACCTTAGTCATACAGGGGGTTAAGTATTATTTGTAGGTCTTAGGTTTTGTTTGTTTTTTAATTTGGTAAAGCACAAAAAACCCTAGCAACTGTTAATGATAAAAGCAAAAATCTTTCTAGACTTCAGAGATACATTCTACTAACAGAAATGTGGTAAAACTAGAAACTCATTCCTGTCATAAGGAAGGGAGGGAAGGGGAGCTATTGTCTGGAAATGATAACTAAGCCACTTCACAGGATGAATGGAGGTAGGCTTGGGGATGCAAATGGGGACATCTCTCAGACAGCACCCTCAACAACATTGGAGGTAGGCTTGGGGATGCAAATGGAGACATCTCTCAGACAGCACCCTCAACAACATTGGAGGTAGGCTTGGGGATGCAAATGGAGACATCTCTCAGACAGCACCCTCAACAACATATGTAAAGACAATGTTTTATTTAAAGTGTTAAGTACCATCACCAGAATGAATTTGATTTACATCAGTTGGTGTTTGTTACAGGACTAATGTGCTCTCCCCCCATCCTTCCCCAACTGGAATTCCCTTTACTTGAAAACATTCTATGTACAGGGCAGCGATGATCACTGGAGTGCTATTTACATGAATTAACCACAAGTTGAGGTGCAGACAGGTGAAAATTAAAAAAAAAAAGTACACCAACTTTTAAATAAATACTGCGTAATGACAAGTATGTACAAATATTCCACGGTCATGTCCTTCTTATTAAAATGAGGAATAATGTGTACAGGAATATGCAGAAAGGATTATGTGACTGCATCTTAGTGTCAGGAAAATGGTCTACTCTAAGGGCAAGCATAGACACTATGGGTCTATTAAACCAATTTGTTGCTGTTACAAAGATGTCTAAATTATTTCAATAAAATTGTGTTCCTTCTCTTCACTCCCTCAGCTGGATCCATCTTAGGTCTCAGAAAATCAAGACACAGTCTTGGTATAGTTCATTTTGCAACACAATAGGAGAAGGCATTTTGAGTGATAGCTCATTTTAACTTTTACACCATATCAAGCATGACAGTTTTCAGTGGTCTGCATTGAATAAAAAGAGAAACAAAGAAAATGTGTGTGTGTGTGTGTGTGTGTGTGTGTGTGTGTGTGTGTGTGTGTGTGTATGGCCTCCATTTAAACAAATGGGATGTAGATGGATTTAAAAAATTATTGCAAGAAATTAAAACCAATCTTCAAGGATGTGTAATCAAAGCGTGTAAGAAACAGAAAAGATGCGGGGGGGGGGGTATTACATTTGCTGTTAATTGGGAACCTTGAGAGAAATTGGACCTTGCAATGCTACCCAGTAAGAACTGCCTGTAAACCAAAGGTGGGTTTGAATAAGGGATGTAGATTTTTGGTGATGGCATCAAATAACGACTGGCTTTTCCTAGAGTCACCTAAAAGTTGGAGCTTTAAAATTGTTGCAAATTTATGTTTTCTATATTTCTTTAGAAATATAATTTGTGAAAAATTGAATTTTACTATAGAAAAAATGAATTAATAAACAGGCCTGCATTTCAGGGCTCCACATGTTGAGCAGTGTTTCTATTCACATAGTAAATGGGATCATTGTTTTTAATAGCTAAGTAGTACTCCATTGTGTAAATGTGCCACACTTTCTGTATCCATTCTTTCACTGAGGAACATCTGGGTTGTTTCCAGCTCTGCCGATACACATTTCTGCCATTCCATAGAACTAAGGTATAACAAACATGTGACTTTCCTCCACAGGTGGAGCTATGGCTTCAGTGGCATCTTAGCTAAGGGCAGTAACAGCTGGCTATAGCTTTAGTACCATCTTGGTTAAAGGCAGTTTAATGACTATCTGCCACCTTTGTTATGGGTAGTTGCCACTTCACTGTCATCTTACTTTTGAACAGCCTGTCTTAAGGCTTCCAAAGATGTAAGGGAGGTATTTCCCTAATTGGCTCTTGATTGTGTCAATTAAAAAGGTGGAAGTCAAGTGCTGGGTGAAGGGAAAAAATTGGGACTTCCGGGTCCCAGGGGGAAGAAAAAAACAGACTAGAGAAAGGGAAGTCAGGGAACGTTTTAAAACAGGAGGATGCACCAAGCATGTAAGATCTTGGGGGGGGGGGGGGGGGGGGGAGATGTAGCTGAACTCTGTGGCATCCACCACTGGCGAATGGATGGAATAGACCAGTTGATAAGAGTAGGGCAGGAAATTCTCCCAGCTATTGATTTATCTGGCTAGTTTTAAAATATTAAAACTGTCTAGTGTTTTCAATCCATGAAACAAAGGTGGGCAAAGAAAAGGTACAGCTGGGGCAGTTTTTAGAGTCTTGGCAAGCCTAGGCGTGAGGGTTTGGGAGAGCGATCTCAGCTCTTGGTATTCTTGGGAAAAGCACCAGCTGGCAATTGGCAGAGCTGAGTGTGGCAGCTGATCTCAGAGCCTAGCCAGGAGCCGGGCAGAGCTCTGGAGAAAGAGCAAGCATGTCTATAAAATTACATACAACACAAAGATACTTCAAATTAGATAAGGTTTTTATATGATTTCTATCCTGTTTTGGTAAACAATTTTAATATTACTTTAGAATTTACAACAGTAAAAAGGTGAAAGATCACTGCCTTAAAGTTATGTTTAGCTTCGTTTTCGTTACTGTCATTATTAAGGTATAGTATAACCTCTTTGTTTGCTAGCTACAATTGAGAACAAATAATTAAAAACAAACAAAACGTGTTTAACATAACTTGTTTAAGATATGCTTAATAGATACTGACTGACTCTTAGACTTGTCAAAAATCCAGTAAAAATAAAGTTAAATGTTTAAGCTTACTATGACAGACAGAGACTCCTAAATCCCCTGCCCCTCCCCACACCCCACCACACTCCACACACAAACATAAATTCTCCAAGAAGATATGGGCACAGCAACAAGACTCTATCTAGAACCACTGAAAAACAAAGCTCCATTCCTTGCCCACTGCCAGGGCTCAGCCTAAACTGTGGACAAACAGGACACCGGGAGAATTAAATGTCTCATATTGCCTAAGCCAAGGTGAATCATTTCTCCCATGTTCCACCCCCAGAGGAGATGCTTCTCATTTTCAGGGTCTGACTACCTCTGCCAAAGCTGTGTTGGAGACCACAGGAACCTGGGGAAATTGTTTAGGTAGTGGACTATAAACCAACCTCTGTCATTTTAATGAATATATGGCCTCTGGATTATAAATTATTCTTCCCATATTTCTGATTACATTGACAACTAAGCTAACTACAGCTCGACAGCTAGAAAACAGATCTTTACCCCAAGACAATCTATCACCATTAGCTCATTAACAAATTTGTTAACTAGTTAAGACTACCAGCTCTCTTATCAAAATGACAGACAGGTTTGCCTTGCTCACAGGCTTCATGATAAAGGATATACAAGTTCAGATGTAACCTTTCAGAGATGTAACTTTCTGTACTTCCTTATCTAAACTTAGTTTCAAGTGACTGAAGAGTTTATATTTCTTTCCCTTGTTATGCCACTATTATATTTAGACTTTAAAGATTCAAAACCCTAACTAATAAATGGAGTTTTTATAAATTAGACTAGCTCTAATAAAATATTCCACTATAATATCTAACTATTATAATCACAAGTTCAAATTTTAAGTTTCCTTTGGTTATCTTCTAACTATAGACTTAAAGTGTTTCTCATGCTAAATCTACACTATCAGCTATCATAGTTATAAAGTTGCTTTCTTTGGTTATTGTTTAATCATACACTTAAGGTGTTTCTGGTGCTAAACTGTAAGATCAACTATCATATTCACAAGGTCATCAAAACTATGAGTTTCCTTTAATTGTCTTTTAAATATAAACTTAAGGCATTTCTCATTATGTTAAATCTGTATATGTTCAGTCTCCTAGACAAAAGGAAAAAGCCTTTTTTGCTCCTTCTGCTCCAGGAAAGATTTTTATCTTCCCTAAGGTCATCCTAAAGAATATTCTATCTCTGTGAGGCTATGCCAATGCCTGGGCAAATATAGAAGTGGATGCCCACAGTCATCTATAGGATAGAACACAAAGACCCCAAAGGAGGAGCTAGAGAAATTACCCAAGGAACTCAAGGGTTTTGCAACCCTATAGGTGAAACAACAATATGAACTAATCAGTACCCCCAGAGCTCATGTCTCTAGCTGCATATATAGCAGAAGATGGCCTAGTCAGCCATCATTGGGAAGAGATGCCCCTTGGTCTTGCAAACTTTGTATGCCCCATACAGGGGAATGCCAGGGCCAAGAAGTGGGAGTGGGTGGGCAGGGGAACAGGGTGGGGGGAAGGGGTATAGGGGACATTCGGGATAGCATTTGAAATGTAAATGAAGAAAATATCTAATAAAATAAGTTTTAAAAAAAGAATATTCACGCTGTTAACAAATTTATCTCTTTTATAAACATATAAGCTCCAGGAATCACACTCATATCTACCTCTCATGGACCAAGCCAACTCCATCTGTGTAAGTACACCTGCCAATCTGTTCCCTGGGATTGAGATGCCTCTCACCCCAATCACTAAGACTTAAGAGTTTCAAATGTACATGTAAGAGAAATTTTTCCTCCCAAACCTAATTAGCTTTATTTTATGCCTTTAATACAAATATGTGTATTTGAGCATCTTTCAAAGTCCAGGCGTTTACTCAAAATCTACATTCAGGACAGCTTCAGAGAAGCAACCCACAGATGCTCCAGGCTACTCTCACAGACACCGACACTCTACTGTACCTGCTCCTCCTTACCCACAGACAGTTCCACAGACCCTGGACATCAAGAAAACAGCCAAATCTCTTAAGACTTGACTACCATCCCCATTTTCTTAGGTTACCCTGAAGTCACTAGGAAGCAGCTAAAGATCAGGACAACACTATTCCTGCTTAACCACCACTCCTTTCTAGTTTCTCCTTTAAATTAAACCAAAAATGGAGGCATTCAATCTAGGCTCCCCACAGCAGTTACCTGGCAATAGACAGGTAGGCCTGGCTAGCTACAAAGGAGACTATTTGGCCTCTCCCTCACCCTCTTACTCTATCTGACTCTATGATCTCCCTCTCTCCCCTTCCCCTCCTCCTCTCTCTCCACCTGTTCCTAGATGTTTGTTTCTTCTCTCTCTCTCTCTCTCTCTCTCTCTCTCTCTCTCTCTCTCTCTCTCTCTCTCTTCCTGTCTTTCTCTCCCTCTACTCACTTTTCAACTCCCCTTCCCATGCCCCTAAATAAACTCTATCATATACTAGACAGGTCATAGAGCTGAGGCGGGTACCAGGGGATGTGGGGGATGCCTGAGCATGGGCCTTCTTAGGTACTCACTTCTACCTTACCATGCAGAGCTCTAGAAAACATACTGTTGGCTTTTAATAATAACTTAATGTACATTGATATTTAACTGGAAATATCCATGGAGATAATCACAAATGGATGGTAATTTCTTATAAGAAAAGTCCACAAAGTTTGTTATAAAACAAAAAGAACTTTATCACATAACTCTGTGCTCAATATACATTCTAGTATCATAAAAATACAACAGAAAAATTTGGTATATTGAGCAGTTTCTTCTACTCATTTTAAAATATAAAAAGAGATTTAGAGGTCCAATTAATTTTAGAATCATTTGACTACAAAATTGCTTTTGACCTTGACAAGAGTGCTTTAAAAGCAGCAAGGGAAAAGGGCCAAGAAACATATAAAGGCAGGCCTATTAGAATTACATCAGATTTCTCACCAGAAACTATGAAAGCCAGAAGATCCTGGACAGATGTTATACAGACCCTAAGAGAACACAAATGCCAGCCCAGGCTACTATACCCAGCAAAACTCTCA